>NC_081425.1:97187039-97416780 GCF_949786415.1 Peromyscus eremicus | reverse complement strand
GACAGGAAAACAATGAGGAAGTGCAGCTTTTCACCCATTATTCCCTCTCTTACATTGCCAATCTCAGACGCCACTAGCCTAGCTTTACAACTGTGCATTTCCTAAAGTATTGGAGTCTTACAATATGCACACTTTTCAGCCTTGCTTATTTTGCTTAGCAATGTGTTTTTAGGGTCCTGATGTAGCTTTTTATGACTTGTTTCCAATGGTATGTAATATTTCATTAGATGGATATATCACAACTTTTAAAAACAGACACCTTGGATCATTAAGTTTTTAGGTAGTTAAGAATAAATCAGGCATACACATTTATAGGCATGTTTGCATATGTCCATAAATTTTAAGTCATCTGAGCAGATATGACAAAGTAAAAATGCTGTTTTAGTTGGTAATAGCATGTTTAATACCTGTGACAAACAATGTTCCGAAAGGCTATACCATTTAATATTCATACTAGCAAAGATAGTCACCCAATCACTCACCAGTATGTAGTGTTTTTGGTGTTTGTGATTTCAACTATTGATTTAATGTGTGTGTATCTGTGATTTAGAGTGTGTGTGTGTGTGTGTGTGTGTGTGTGTGTGTGTGTGTGTGTGTGTGTGCTGTTTGTGAGAGAAAGAGAGTGAGTGAGTTTGTGTGGTCTGTGCTTTTTACATTTCACCTATACTATCAGCACCACAGAGCATTTATTTATTAATAAAAATAATATGTATGGGTGTTTTACCTTCATAGATGTCTGTGTACCATGTGCTACATGCAGTTTCCACAGAGGCCAGATGTATTAAATTTCCCTGCAACTAGAATTATAGACAGTGGTGTATGTGCTGGGAACTGAACCAACTTTCTCTGGAAAAGCAATAAGTGTTCCTAACTGCTGAAATCTCTCTCCCACCTTGGATGCACTTTCTAACTGTTTTGTTCACTATATCCTAAGTCTCCAGAAAGTATGTGACATAGTGACATGTAACACAGCGAGTGCTCAGTACTTACCTGTGAGTGAGTCATGGAAAGTTAGATTAAACATCTTTAGGACTGAATGACTCACTTGCTAATGGTGTAAGCATTTTCATAAGGAGTAGGAGGCAGCTACCATTTGCATGGTTGCTTTTTACTTTCCATGGTCTTGCTTTTTACAGTTTCAAACATGTGTGGTCAACCATGCTTCAAAAATTTCAACTGGAACGTTATAGAAGCAATTCTTTTTTTAAATTTTTCATGGCCCTTACTATGGTGACATCTATAAGAATTGGGGATTTGAAACTCCTCTCTGTCCTATTTGTCCAAGGCACAAACACTGTTGGTCAGCTCTCAAGCTATCATAATGACTGCTATGGAATCAGGGTACAGGTGTTCCAAACTCATCTTATTTCATAGCAGGCCTAACATTCAAAGTTGTGATATGGGCAACCCAAAGATTCTATAAAACAGTCCTGAACTATTACCATTAAAGGAAAAGGTGAAAGTTCTCAATAAGAAAAATAAATCTTAGGCTTTTTGCTGAGATCTGTGGTAAGAATGAACCATCTATCAATAAGAAGGAAAAAATGTGCTGTTTTCACTGTTAGATCTCTAACTGAAAGTGATAACATGGTGTTTTGTGCCTAAATGTAAAATGGGAGAGGCTTAAAGTATTGTGCGGGGAAATCTTGAGCTTCTTTGAACACTTGAGCTTTGAATCCTCCAGATGAGGGGCACTAAGCCACTTACTACAAATGCAATAAATAATGGGTATCAGGGAGGTCCCTAGTAGCTTCATTGCTCACCATAATACTCATGTTAATTCATACATTTCATCTCTTAATGCAGGTACTCCTTTCCCATCATCACGGGCTGTACACTACAGTGAGACACTTTGAGAAAGCCGGCAGTTACACAACTTTCCATTACACTACTTAAATGGTACACTCACTCTGTTATTAGTTAATATCTCCCTCTGTCTCCTTTATGAGTTGGTTTTCATCACTGGCATGCACATGCAGAAAGAGCCATAGGGCATAGAGAATTCAGTGTTATCCATTCCAGCAGGTATCCACTGGGGTCTGGGGAGCTACCTACAAAGATATGGGACATACTGTGGATCTTAACTAATGACCTCAATATAAGCTCCGATGTGTTTGTCTTCACTTAGCCACTTAATAAGGTAAATCTTTCCTTATTTATTCTTAAAGGAAATGACCTTTTATGTAACATCTGCAATCTAGTAACCTTGACTGAGGGTTGGGAAATTTTTCACACAATACTCTCACTATAGGGATCTAAGTTAAATCTTCTCTCTTCTCTAACCCTTTTCTACTCAGTTCTGAGTTCTCCAGGTGATTCAACAGCAGACACACTTTTAAACCCAGTCAAGTTTGGGTCTCAGCAAGTTTCAGTACTAAGTTTAGTTGTGAGATACTAAAGCAAAGCGTTTGAAAGAAAGAAATAGTTATACTAACATAGATTGTGGGTCCAGGGACATGGCTCCGTGAATAAGAACATATGCTGTGCAAGCATGAGGACCTGGGTTTGAATCTTCAGCATATATATAAAAAGCCATGCATGACCAAGTATGCCCAACACCCTAATTCTGGTGACTGAGGAGGGATTTTTGGGGCTTACTGGCTTCTAGCTTAGCCAATGAATGGAGAAGTCCAGCTACAGTGAGAACACCTATTTGAGGGAATAAGGGGGATAGTGAAAGAAAAGGATACTTACTTTTCTCCTCTGACTTTTATGTGTGTGCATGGGCATGCATACCTGCACACATATATTACAAACGTGGATACAAATACAGTGTAAGGAGTTCAGTGGTTTTTAAAATGTGCAATGGATCAAAGTTTATCCAGTATGGCTTCTGACATTTGAAGAATAAAAGTACACAAAGCAAATAGATACTAAATCTCCCCTTCCCCACCTTTCCTACTCCATCCTAAAGGCTTATGAGAAATGCCTGCAAAATATTATCGAATTGCAAACAGGATCACACTGCTCTATCCACAGGATAGAGAGATCAGACCATGTCAGAGCTATTTCCTTTTCTGAAAATCAGCCTGGATTTGATATTTAAAATTCATTCAAGGGTATGGAAGAATAGACTTGTAATCCCATTCTAGGAGCTTGTGGTGGGAGAGTTTCTGTGGGTTCAAGACAAGCCTGGTCTACTCAGGTATACCCTGTCTCAAAAATTAAGAAAAAAATCATATCCATTTGTTCAACATTTCAAGCCTAAGAACTTAACTAGTTTTTAAGACATAGGTTTTTCTGCAACAGTAAATGTCCAGTAATAGAAGGATAATGAGTAGGCATAAGACATAATCTTAATGAGGATTATTGAGTAGCTACAGTAAGTACATTCTAACATAGAGAAGTGGACTATATACATCATTAATAGTAGTTTTAGATTTTGGTGATTTTTATAAAAAGCACACTTACTATTTTCATTTACATTTCATATACAAGGTTTAAAATCCTGCCCTCTTTTGGTATTTGAGGTTATTAATACTTTGGGAATTTTCTGAGAAGATTCCACAGAAAGGGTTAATAATGATATTGCAAGGGAAATATGTCTATAGGATGAAGGACAACTTTGGTTTTTATAAACTAATTGTTTAAAAATTCTTTTGGGACTGGAGAGATGGCTCAGCGGTTAAGAGCACTGACTACTCTTCCAGAGGTCATGAGTTCAATTCCCAGCAACCACATGGTGGCTCACAACCACCTATAATGAGATCTGGTGCCATCTTCTGGCCTGAAAGAACACATGCAGACAGAATATTGTATACATAATAAATAAATAAACCTTTAAAAATTATTTTGAAGTGGTTTTCTTAAATTTACAGAAAGTAATAGTGTTCAAAAACATAAACTGATGTTTTTTGCTAATCTCTATACTTGAAATGATGGTGCTTATGAACTCTAGCCAGCAATGCCTAAATGTCCTAGGAAATATTTAGGTTTGTTTTTGTACCCATTTACTCTCTTCATCCACATTTCTAACTAACCAGAAAAAAATACAGTTC
Source organism: Peromyscus eremicus (assembly GCF_949786415.1). Taxonomy (NCBI): domain Eukaryota; kingdom Metazoa; phylum Chordata; class Mammalia; order Rodentia; family Cricetidae; genus Peromyscus; species Peromyscus eremicus. The sequence continues at coordinate 97,412,782 of NC_081425.1, read as the reverse complement.
TTCCCAAATGGACATGGAGCAAGCATTTAGGAATTAAAAAACAGCTACTTTTGAGAGACATACTAGGTAGCTGCAATTCCCATATGTGCGTATTGAGACATGGGAGTATACGTGCACAAAATGCTTGGAATGAACTCCTTTTCCAAAATATCCACAATCAGTTTACACAGCCTGACAGGGCTTTATAACCCACATTCCCTTTATGATGAGGGTGATCAAGATGTATCTTCTTTCAGTGACATGATGAAGCCATTCCTGAACCTTGAGTAAGTTGGGAAGTTGGCCTGATTGAATGAGGACTGTGCTGTGACTCAAGAGGGAGATTAACCATCTGCAATAAAACATACCCTTTAAGTTAAAGGTCATGGTTCTGAGTAAGACTGTTTACTTTAGACTAAGTACATATGAATCTGTAGATATACACCCTATATCACAATTCAGAAGAATAACACAGAACTCAGGGAAAATATCACACTCATGATTACAGTTTTATTACAGAAGTTAGAATTTAGGAATGGCTGAATGTTGACACACTGGTAACAGGTTTTGAATGATCCCAAACGCAGAGCTTCCCACCCTTTTCCTGTTCAGGACAAGCATGACACCATCCTTGCTCATCAGTGTGTTCCCCAAGCAGGAAGTTTCAATAGACTCCACCATATTACATAGGGGTGAGTAACCACTGACCTCTTGATTAGATTTAACCTGCAATCTGCCTTAATTACTTAATGTTAAGTGGTTTCAAGAACTGTAACCACCAAGATTCAAATCATGCTTGATGTTTCTGTTGGTCTTTTGTAACCCAAGGAGTCATCTCACCTCAGTATGCACTCAGGTTTGACCCTATCACTCAGAAAACTCAGGTATTTTGGTAGTCTTTGTCAGGAACCAAGGCTAAAACACAGTATGATTTTTTTGTTATTATGTTTAATAAAATAAGACTGGGTTGTCAGAGATGGTATACTTCTACTGTCCCCATGCTTTTGAGCAATGCCCTCCTTTGGGGCTGTGGTCCCTGTTTCTTCATGGGAACTGAGTTTCAATCTTTACTTCCTCTTCACTGTTCCACTTTGTCTGACAGTCACTTCTTGCATATGTCCTACCTTATCCTTTTCCGTCCTCAAACTCTGAAAACCTAAGCAAAGCCCTACACAGTAACATAAAATCCACTTAGTTACCTTTTCCCAACAAACTTTAATTACCCATTACATCTAGTGGAAGAATTTCAGATGATACCATCTCTATTCCTTGAAAAAAAATGAAGGAATTAATTTGTCAGCTTGTACTCTTAGTAGGCAAGGAAGAAAACTTTTACATATCAGTGCTCAAGCCAGATACAGAACAGGGACGTATTTCAGTCCATGACATTCTTGTAAGCATGAGGATTTAAGTTTGGTATCCAGAACCCGTATTTAAAACAGAAACAGCAACAAAGAACAAAAACAAAACAAACAAACAAACAACAACAAAAAAGAAAAAATTCAAAAAGAAGACCAGGTGAGGTGGTGTGTACTTACAGTCCTGGTATAGGAGATGCAGAGACAGGAAGATCTCAACAAGCCTAGCCTACTTGATGAGAACTCAGCGAGAGACCTTGCCTTAAAAGCTAAGGTGGGTGGTCCTTGAGGAACGACATCCAAGGTTGTCCTTTGTCCTCTACATCCATATTTGTTCTCGTTCATTCTCATTGACGTGGCTCAGCTTTTGCTCCACATACATAATCAATGATTTTTTAAAATTCTTAAAAGACCAGTGCTGAGTATACATTTAAAACCAAAGTAAATTTGCCACAGTAAATTATATCAATTTGCCACAGTAAATTGTATCAAACTAGTCATAAAGTCATGTTTTCTCATGCATTCTCCCTGTCCTATCTTCTGAATGCTAGAATTTGACAGTATTTCTTGAGTAGTTCAGCTACCTAAAGCAAAGATACTTCAGGAAAGCATTTAATCATTTCTCAAAATGGATTGACTCTATCCACTTAATGTTATTGAGTGTAGTGACCTTTGATGACTTTATATTCCAATCCAAATGCCTAAGTTGACTGAGGATGATATTACATTTCCAGTCTTTCTGCTTCCACTTCCCAGGTGCTAGGGTTACAGGTATGCACCACCACACCTGAATCATGTGGCTCTGGGAGTCAAACCAAGGGGCACTTTACATGCTAGGCAACTATTTCACTAACTGAACCACAGCCCAGCCCAAGCTTCTAAGAAGTTTGTTATGAGACTTCAAGTAGACTACATGTTGCATGTCCACAGCAAGATTCATACCAGACAGTTTCAAACCTATTATTTTATTTAATCACAGCAATTTCCCACCACAGCTATGTAAAGTAGATAATTAAGCTCCAATTTTCTACATCAGAAAAATCTAAGTTAAGCAAAAGGGCCACTTATTATTAATTAGGTGACAGGTAGTAAATACACAATTCAGTGATTTTGAGAAAGTCCTTCACAGTGACATAGGAGTAATCCTTTTCTAGGTGCTGATATACTTCCCTCATCTCTTCATTCTTAGTATGAAATGGTTTGCAGTGTAGTTTTCTCGTTAAAAAAGATTGGAGTATGTGCTCAGCAAGCTAAGAAACTATTACTTTCATTCATTCAGTGTGCTTTACCAAACAGCTTTTATTTTTGTTACACATGTGGCTGATATTCATGAGTCACACTCATCTTTTGTTAATTCAATAAATAGTGAAACAGTGTTCGCTAGTATTACCTTCTAAAGGTAGTTAACAATGATGACAGACAACCTGAGCTTTCTTAAAGCCTCTAATTTATGAGATGAAAGGATATCTTCTGCTGTTTGATCTCAGAGATTTAAAATCACCATTTGAAATAATTCATTTGAAAGGATATTGTTAAAGACAACTTATTACTGCTACCTTTATAATTCCATGCACCCTCAAGTCTACATCCCCAGTGATCATAGCAAGGGGTTCCCAAATTTAAAAGTTGCTGCATCATTGACAGTATTTGCAACGACTAATACCCAGATACAATGACAGTGATCCAACTTCAGCAGGTACTGTAATTGCAGATTATACCCTTCATGGTTTCCTTTTTGTGTGAATAGTAAGTGTATGAAATCTTGAGTCAACATTTCCCTTTCTGTTGCATAAACAGTGCTGAAAGCTTAATGATCAGCTGGAGAAGAGGCGTAATGAGTAGTTGCTGCATTGTTCATTAAACACCGTGGTGCTTCTTTCTTCGCCATCATTTCATCTGTGCTTGCATTTTGCATTTCCCTCTAGTCTGTCACTCTCCTGGAGCATCGGACACTCCCCTTGAGGTAATTGCTGTGACACACATAGTGCTTCTATCACACAACAATGGAAACGCGTCGCCTTCTCCTGGAGCTCACTTTATTGGAGAGAATGTACTTTTGAGGATGGCAAATCTGTAGAAAATGAGTCATGCAGAGGGCCTGTCACAGACAGAGATTTCTCTGGGTGGATGTGGCCTTCTGCATAATCCAGGGACGTGTTGTTTAACTGTGAATTGAGAGTAACATTTTAAGTAATTTAACATTGGAATTCAAATTTGCCCCCCCCCCCAGCTTTACTTTGCTACAGTTAGTTTTGCATCACTGTATTTGTGTATGTGTGTGTGTTGTGTGTGTGTGTGTGTGTGTGTGTGTGTGTGTGAGTGAGTGACTTTTTCTGCTAGTATATGCTTCCTAGAATAAGATGCTCTACTTGATGAACTAAATCTAAGTTGCTGCAACATTATTGAATACAGTAATTTGGTATCCCTTTCAGTAGCCAGTGAGCATATTATAGAAATATGGTATGGGTATTTCTCCTGTGCCAAGCCATAATTAATTACTGAAACAATAGGAAGTCTTACTGGAGAAATGGATTCCAAGGTGCACATTTCAATAAATAGAACTACTTTTTTATTACATCCAAAGCATCTACATCTTGACTCATTATGATATTGTGTTCCTTTTTATGCATGCATTAAAGCTTAGGAATGTGTAAAGGAAAAGATTGCTTTTGAAATCTCCCAGGGCTCTTTGCTTTCGAGTATAGAGGAAAGAAGGAATTTCTAGATAAATAAAGACTTAGCTTCTTCATGGTATTCTTTGCAACCCATCATCTTACTGTAACCAGAGACCATTATCTATAAATATGAGTTAGTTAGGCAGATACTTGGGCCCTGATAGGTATTAATGTCATTTGTTCGGAAATAACTTGGAATTCTTTTCATAACATGAGTAATTTCTGAGGATTAATTCCATAAGTAATATCAGAAGCCACAAGATGATAACTTGAAAATAAACATTACACAATGTATTTTTATATAAGAATGTCCTAAAAATAATAATGTCCTTTCATATAAGAATGTTCTTGTGAATCATATGCCTACAGAATTACATAGACCACTGATATTAGTTTCCCAAATTCTCATTTGAAATGATGTTAATAACTATCTCCCTTCATGAATTCTATATTTTGTTTCCTAAATGCATTTACTGAATAGTAATTCATTAATTTTTCCAAATGATTAATTACCCCTCTTTATAAACTGAATTAAGTCCAGGCTATGGGTAAGGACATAGAATTTTTTTTCTTAGTTTATGTCTTTGATCATGGAAGTACAATATGAAGTTCTTGCAATGTGTTTAAATTGTCTATAGATTGTTTTTCTGCCTTAGTTGGTACTTGGCTGCTATATTAGCCTGGGTTCTAGAAAGGAACAAAACTGATAGGTTGAATACATATATGTATGCTATGTTGAATGTTTTAAAGGTTTTTTATTAAATTGGCTTACTTAATATGGCTGAAATAATCCAAGAGCTGGTTCACACTGGAAACATCAGGAACTATGTAGCTTTTCAGTTCAGGAGGCTTGTGCCTCAGCACTCCTAATCAGGAAGAATCCTGGAGAGCCACTGGTCCTCACTCAGTTCCTATTGAAAGCCTGAAAAAGCAGGTTTCAATATCATTAATATCATTGGAGGTACCATCACTAGTGCAATGGGTTACACTAACTCAGCAGAGAGAGCAAATCTTTTTCTTTTCTTCTTCTTCTTCTTCTTCTTCTTCTTCTTCTTCTTCTTCTTCTTCTTCTTTTTTTTTTTAAATCTGGGCTGCTGACAGAAGATGCTATCCACATTAGCTGTGGGTCTTTCCACAATTATGGCAGTCAAGACAAGTCCTAGAGATACCTTCATAAGACATCCTGATGGAGATAGCGCCTTAACCGAGGCTCCCTGATCAGGTAATTCTAAATTATGGCAAGCTGACGTTCAAAAACCAACTGTCACACCCACTGGAACAATTTGATTAACAAACGTAAATAATGGAGCATAGAAGAAAGTGGAAATGGGAGATGAGATCAAATAAGAGCAAGACAAAGAAATAGTCGAAAGAATAGGACAAAAGAGCAAGAGGGCAAAATAGTAAAGGGAAAAGCAAAAGTAACCACAGGGGCAGAAGTATTCTATTGCTAGTAGACCTGCATACATTACATTCATGACAAACGGTGTGTTTTCTTCAGCCTTCTTCATTCTTTCTGTCTCTGCCACCTCTTCCTCCCTTCCTTCCCTCTTTTCTTTCCTCCCTCTCTCTCCCTCCCTTCTTTCTTTCTTTCTTTCTTTCTTTCTTTCTTTCTTTCTTTCTTTCTTCCTTCCTTCCTTCCTTCCTTCCTTCCTTCCTTCCTTCCTTCCTTCTTTCTTTCTTTCTTTCTTTCTTTCTTTCTTTCTTTCTTTCTTTCTCTTTCTCTTTCCCTTTCTCTCTTTCTTTCTCTCTCTCCCTTTCTTTTTTTCTTCCTTCCTTCCTTCCTTCCTTCCTTTCTTTCTTTCTTTCTTTCTTTCTTTCTTTCTTTCTTTCTTTCTTTCTTTCTTTCTTTCTTTCTTTCTTTCTCTTTTAACAGGGTCTCACTATACCACACAAGCTGGCCTTAAACACATCAATCTTTTACCCCAAATCTTGTAGACTCGAGGTTACAAGCATGTACTGCCATGCTTGTTTTTTTTTTTTTCATTTTGAATCATTTCAATTTGAATATCAGATACATTAACTGAGGGAATATAACTATTCTTTCAGCCATTTTATTTAAAATACATAATATATTAGGGGTAGTTGTTTTGAGTTAACTTGATAGTGTAGTCAAGAGATGAAGTGACCAAATGCAATATAAAATAAATCTAGTTTTTTCTTTTTACTTTGTTTGTGTATATTAATGTTTTCATTGTAGCCTACTTTAGGATGAGTAGCTGATTTACTTAAATTATTAAAAGATTTAACAATTATATTAAAACACATCTCTCCTCCCCCACACTCAAATATAGTCTATTTTCCCATTGTAGGCAAAGATAGTCTTAAAAACAGAAATTGGATTATGTTACTTCTTCCTCAGTTATCCAGTGGTTTCCTGTCAGAATTGAAATAAATCTAAACTTTGCCCACAGCACAAGGTCTTATTTGATGCATCTTCTGACAGCACCCTTGAGTTCTTCTGTATTAGGTGATGGAAATGTCTCCTTTCCATCTATTCATAATAATACAGTTGATGATCTACCAGGAACTTTACAGCTGCTGTCGCATGGTTTGCTACCCTCGGAAACGTTATCCCTTCATTTACAGCACTGCTATAGCACCATCCCCTTTGAGAAGCTTTTCTGAAGTCTCTATAAACTATAGCCCTCCTTTGCTGTTCCAATCTTAACTTGTTAATGTACCCATCTTGTTTCTTCTTTGAATGTGTGTGTGTGTGTGTGTGTGTGTGTGTGTGTGTGTGTGTGTGTGTATGTATGTTATACTCTTCTTAAGATGTCAGCTCTTGCCAGATGGCGGTGGTGCACCCCTTTAATCCCAGCACTTGGGAGGCAGAGCCAGGTGGATCTCTATGAGTTTGAGGCCAGCATGGTCTACAGAGTGAGTCCCCTGACAGGCACCAAAAACTATGCGAAGAAACCCTGTCTCAAAAAACAAACAAACAAACAAACAAATATGTCAGCTCTCTGAAGATGGCAACAGGGTATTGTGCTCATCAGCACCCTTTGATTTCCATCATGGTCTGCTGTTTCAGCTCTGAAGCCTAATCTTTGTTCATAGTGGATAGAGGGATGTTGATTTATACTCCCCTATGTTAAATTATATGAAAAATACAAACCAAAGTAGAAGTACTCAGATTCCCTGTGACTCAACAAAGAAATGAAATGGAATGTGTAGTAGTAATAGATATAACAGGTTTAGTTTTGTATTGCCTAGGAAGGAAATTAAAGAATTTCACTCAGTACAAATTGGTACAAACTCTGTATTGGGAAAGGATTTGGAGGCCTCAAGAAACAGTGAACATAGCTGAGATTAGGCCTTTGACAAATGCATTGTAGAGGATATAGCACAGTAAAGTGAGTCTGGAGAGACATCTTAGAATAAGATCTTGAAGGACACAGGCTATTGGGTTGAGCTGTGTGAGAAAGCAGGCTGAGCAACCCATGGGAAGCAAACTAGTAAGCAAGTCCTCTTCATGGTCTCTGCTAGAGTGTCTGCTTCCTGGTTCTTGCCTTGAGTTCCTGCCCTACCTTCCTTCAGGGATGGACTGTTATATGGAAATTCAAGATGTAATAAAATATTTTCTCTCCAAGTTGCTTTTTGTTAGTGTTTTTATCATAGCAACAAAAATCATGCCAACAGAACTTAGGAAAGGATGCCAGTGTCCACTGCTTATACAGAGTGAGTGGGTATAAGGATATAAGAAAGACCCTCTGTCAATTATGATTTATTGTAGGAGGCTAAAAAGGGTTGTTATTTTAGGTTTGTTGCATGATGAAGTTGAGGACTTGCATTGTTTGTAGCCCACCGTGAGCTGTAGCCACAAATCAGGATAAACATCTATCTCTGTGATCCAAGATGATGACTACACATTGCATCTCCTCTAGGCAGCATGAGTTAGGTTTCAAAGGAAGTGGTGGAAAAACCATTAAGAAAATAGTCTTTGGAAATTTATTAGTTTTGGGGCTAGGGAGATGGCTCATTTGGTAAAGTGATTGCTGTGTAAGCATGAGAACATGAGTCTAGCACCTACATAAACGTTTCAGTGTGGCAATGCACTTCTGGAAATTCTGTACTAGAAGCGACAGTGAAAGGTGGATGCCTCCAGCTTTCTGGCTAGCCAGCCTACTCCAGATGTTTAGCTCCAGGTTCCTTGAAGAGGTACTGTGTGAAAAAAATAAGGTGGAAAATAAAAGCAGAAAATGTGTATGTGTGTGTGTGTGTGTGTGTGTGTGTGTGTATGTATGCACACATACACATGTATTGGAATGGTGGTACATGAACATCTCTTTAAGACCCACAAAATCACTAAAGCAAAACTTCCTTAACAAACATTTTACCATGTCAATCAATATTTCATCTGCCATGATGTCTAGTCTATGCCCACTGTTGTGCATTAGATCTGCAGAATGTTTCCACTGGTTAAAACTGAACTTCCTGCCCTTTAACAACCAGTCTCCTTTAACAACCAGTCCTTAATAATGCTGCCTATGAGCCCTGGAAACCATCCTTCACTTTCTGTTTCTAAGAGTTTCAATCCATTAGTTTCCTCCTAAAAATGAATAACATGTGCTAGCTAGTTTTTGTATTATCTTGACACAAGTTGTGGTCATCAAGAAAATGTCTCCACAGGGTTGGCCTGTAGTCAAGTTTGTAGGACTTTTTTTTTTTTTTTTTTTGATTGGTATGGAATGGCCCAGACACTGTGTGTGATGCTACCACTTGGTAGAATTAAAAAACAGGCTGGGCAAGCCATGAGGAGCAAGTTAGTAAGCACCATTCTTTTATGGTTTCTAATTCATTTCCTGACTCCAGGTTCCTGCCTTGACTTCCCTCAGAGATGGACTGTCACCTGGAAGTACAAAAGAAATAAATCCTTTCCTCCTCAAGTTGTTTTTGGTAATGGTGTTTTATTGTATCAATAAATCCCTAAGGCACAAGACATTTAATTTTCCTTGGTAGGTTATACTATAAATTTATATATATATATAATCGTATTATAAACAGGATTTCTTTATTTTTAAACATAAAATTAGCTCCATTGTGTATACATGTATCATGTTCTTTATCTGTTTAATAGTGTATGGTTATTTTGATTGCTTCTATATTTGGCTATTAGGAATGGTCCTGCAAAGAACATGGGCATGCAAATACTATTTGGATAGGAGCCTTTTTTTTTTATAAATTTTTTATACATATACTCAGAAATGACATTACTATTATATGGATATTTTCTTTTAATTTTTTGAAGACTATCCATATTATGGTCTCCAGTTGAATATTCATAATCCCACTTTTAGTGCACTAGGATTCCTGTTTCTCTGCAATCTCATGCATAGTTATTTTATAATATTTATTGTTTTAACCTAAGGTTATTAATGATGGTCACTATAGCAGCTATAATATGATCTCATTGCAGTTTTAAGCTGTGTATTCCTGATGATTAATGATGGACATTTTAATATCCTTGTTTGCCAATTTTAGACCTCCTTTAGAAAAATCTTCATTCGAGTCTCTTGTGTTTCTTAATGTAAGGTGTTTGGATATTTTCTTTCCATTGTTGTTTGAGAACCTTTATTCATATTCTGAGTATTAAACTCTATCAGATTGATGAGTTCAAGCATCTTTTCTGTTTGCAGGTTTCCTTTCTATTCTGTTGTTCCCTTTGCTGGGTAGGAGTTTTAAATTTGGTGGAATCTCATTTCTTTGTTTTTCTGTATTTACTTTTTCTTTTCACGTCAAATCAAGAGCCATGGAGATTCCCCTCTTATTTCTGTTGGTATTTTCATGTTTCAGTACTTGAATTTAAATTGTTAATTTTTTTCCATGGGACTTATCACCCTGATGCCTAGAAACGAGACTGATTTTACCCATTTCATAATCCTGGCAGCCTTGTTGAAGTTCATTTGACCATAGACTTGAGGGTTTATTTCTGAGATTAGTTTTCTAATACACTGCTCTATATATGTGACTTCTCATTATTCTGATTAATATATCTTTTTCATATGTAATGAAATCAAGATGTATAAGGCTACCCCAAGATGTATAATGCCTAGTTAAAGTCATTTAATATCCTATGTGAAAGTGAGTATTTTGGCGTGATCTGTAACATGAGTCATTTTGGTTTTTATAGAAATTTTTTATTAGATCACCTGATGTCTTTGAGTAAGAGTGATATTGTAGCTATGTTAACAATATTAAGTCTTCTGGTGCATACGATTTATTCACATACCTTTTTTTTTGTTTGTTTGTTTGTTTTTGTTTTTCGAGACAGGGTTTCTCTGTGTAGCTTTGCGCCTTTCCTGGAACTTGCTTTGTAGACCAGGCTGGCCTTGAACTCACAGAGATTCGCCTGGCTCTGCCTCCCGAGTGCTGGGATTAAAGATGTGCGCCACCACCGCCCGGCTATTCACATACTTTTCTCAGCAGCATTTTGTGTTTTTCAGTGTACCTACCTTTTACCTCCTTTGTTAAGTTTCTCTAAGTATTTTATTCTTTTGGGGTTATTTTAAGTGTCAGTGCTTTCTTACCTTTGTTTTCTGGTTGTTCATTCATAGTAGTAGATAGAAACAGTGCTGTCTCATCATGTTGGTTTTATGCTCTTCAACTTTGCTGAATGCATGTAATAGTCCCATCAGTGTGTGTGTGTGTGTGTGTGTGTGTGTGTGTGTGTGTGTGCATTTGTAAAGTCTTTTGAGCTTTCTATACTCTTACATTTTCTGACAGATGTTTTGCTTTTTCTTTATCATATTTGAGCTTTTTTAGTTCTTTTTCTTGCCTAATTACTGTGGCTAGCACTTCTTGTGCTTTATAAAACAGAATTATCAAGGAGAACACTTACCTTGTTTGTGATCTTAAAGAAAACAGGTTCAGCTTTTCACTATTGTGTAAATGTGAGCTGTAGGGATCTGATGTATGTTGATGAAATCTTTCCCTCAATTTTTTGGTTTACTTTTTTTAAAAATTGAGAATGACTTGCTAAATTTTGCCAAGTTCCTTCACTATGTGATTTGAAATGATAATGTGGTATTTGTCCTTCATTTTATTGACATGACTTGCTAAATAGATTTGTTTTTATATGCTGTACCATTATTATATTCCAAGGAGATATGACACAGTCATGACTCATGATCCTTTCAATGTGTAGCTGAATAATAGTTTTGTTATTTTTCCCTTGGATGACTTTTCTATTACTCTTTTGGGCATCTTCTATATTTTCTCCTTTTAATATAAGTGTTTCAATTTAATAGTATAATGCTGTTGGCATCATAATATGAAATTTGTCAATGTTCCCTCTTTTTCAATGTTTTTTGGAAGAGTTTGAGGAGGATTTTTGTAAATCTTCCTTTAAGTATTTGTTGAGTTCTCCACAGAGGCCATTTAAGTTCAAGTTTTAATTTGTTAGGAGACTGTGGTTACTGATTCAATTTCTGTGCTAATTTTAGGCATGTGGGGTGTGAGTGTGTGTGTGTGTGTGTGTGTGTGTGTGTGTGTGTGTGTGTGTGTTCGTATGGGAGGGGGTGTTTATTTCTGTCTTGGCAGGCTAGTATTTCTGGGAAATTACTACTTTCTTCTAGGTGATTCAATGTGCTTGTGTATAAATACCCATAGTAATTGATTTTGATCCTTTTTGCTTTACTCCAGCAGCATTTGTAATGTTCCTGTTTCATTTCTGACATTTTTCTCTTGAGTCTTATGTTTTTGTATCATCTAGCTAAGAACTAGTCAGTTATTTTGATATTACTAACTCAATTCAGTCTTCTTGATTTTTCATGATTTTTAAAAAAATCTCATTATATTTCTGTTCTAATCTTTAATAATTTTCATCCTACAAACATTGAGTATTTTTATTCTCAACTCACTCTCCCTAAAGTATGTAGTTAGGTTATTGGTCTGAAAAATCTCTGTCTCCCTCCTGTCTTTCTAAACAGTATCTGCCTATGTAGTTCAGATTGGTCCTCTATGTTCTGGAAATATATTCATGCACTATCACTCCTGGTAAGTGAGAACTTTTTGGTTATTTGCTCATTGCATGTAATAATTTATTGTACTAGTACAGTCTTTGATACATGCCAGTGATTTTATTATGCTGTATTTTCATGGAACTTTGTTTCCAGACAGAAGAGATTTCTTGTGACTTCATTGACTCATTGATTGTTCAAGAGCGTGTTAATCTCCATAGATTTCTTGTGACTTCACTGACTCATTGATTGTTGAAGAGTGTGTTAATCTCCATGTGCTTTAAACTTTTCCAGTTTCATTTCTGATTTCTAGTTTCAATTCATTTTGATTGTAAAAGATAGTATTATTTCTTGCATGTTAAACTCTCTAGGGTGTCTTTTATGGTTTAACAGATGACCTATCTTGAAGAATGTTCTGTACCTACTTGAGAAGAATATGCATTCTGCTTTGGTTATGTGGAGTGTTTTCTGAAGGTCTGTCAGGCCCTCTACATTGTTGCTTACAGCCTTGGTTTTCACACTCACCTTCCATGTTCATGTGTTACCCATTAAATGGGATTGTCAGATGCTATAGACAGCACCTGGGCTTATATCATTGCCTCTGTTCAGTTCTGCTTGTTTTCAAGGAAGGTTGGAAGGTACAGTCCAAGCCTAGGACCTAGAAGATAAATACCTAGTAAAAATGTGAGGCATGAGTGCTTGGAAGCAAACATCAAATGTCCAAAATATTAGTTGAGAATCTAATATGCTTTAAGAAATGGCAGCTTAGTCTGATGAGCTTTTCTCTTTATTGATGGAGGAATCTCAGAAGCACTCCCTTGTGTGTCTGTGATATATGAGCTTTTACCTTCTCATTTATGAAGTTACAATAGACATATAATTCTTACCTTATTACATATTCTCCAAGAAGCACAGTAAAAATAAAACGAAGCTTTAAAAGTTTAAAATGTTACTGCTGGGAATCCAAGATGAAGAAGATATACAATTCAAAATTACTTCCACCCATGTTGTTACACACCCTATTAACAGTATGCACAAGAGACAATTCTATTTCTAGATTTTTATCACCCCATTTCATAATTTTAACTTGTGAGAGCCAAAGACTATGAAGTAGAGAGATGTCCTACAGAGAGAAATTATGCATTTACATTGAATCTCACTGTTGGAAAATATGCTTATTAAGCACTTCACCTTCATGTAAAGTTGAAAAGTAAAATGAAAACAAATCTTAATAAGTTAATTTTATTCCAGAATTCCTAACTTAAAATATGAATTTCTGATTGAATGTAGTGATTCCAGGCAATTGCTACTAACTTCAATTTATGCATGTATCAATTTTATAAGAATCAGTGTAAATGAAACTGAAAAGGTATAAAGAATTTCTGATCAAAGCTGAGCATTGGAATAAAAAGTTATATTGAAGGAGTTTCTGACACCAGTGTAAAATATATTTAAAACTATATATTTATACAAGTTGATAAATTTGGTCTGAGTTAGAGAAAGAAAAAATAAACCTTTTAACAACCTACAGCTTTGAGAAGGAACCTTGATTTTCTCGCCTGCATGTCTTGATTTAATCACTTAATGATATGCAGGTCTAGTGCATTCTGGGAAAATCCCAGCAGTATTACAACAGGATTTGCCCTTGGGGCACGAGGAAGAGGATAAATAGATTTTCTTCAGGCCTGACTCTGGGATATCCATCCTCCTCCAACCACAGAGGTCTGCCTTCACAGTGTCACATACCGATCTCCAGCACTAGCTAACCTCTGTGGGGCTGGGGTACATCTGAGGAAAAACATTGCAATTGATGCCTATGTCATACTACTTTTAACTTTTCTTCAGCACCCAATGCCAGAGATCATTTTAACCAAGTTCAACTCTCCCCCATTGTTCCCCTTCCCACTCCCACGGCACTAGTCTGAAGTTGCATGATGTGTTTCTGTACTTCAGATTTGGTGCTTGGTGAAGGAAAATTTATCTTTGTAGAAGTGAATTATTCAGAGGGTAGAATGGGTCCAAGGTTATTTTTCAAAGTGAAGATGTCAACCTGGACTTGGAATTTTCAGAACAGCTAAGGATTTTATGCTGTTTCTTCTATTTATTACAAATGGGATTGGGTTTCAGCATTCCATTCTGAAGACATTGTTGGGAAACAAAGAGGAGGGATGTCAGTGACAGCTGAAGCAGCAATGGATGCCATCTACTGAGGATACTCCCTGGCAAAGATCAGAGTTCCCAGCCTTGGATATGGGTAGAACTCTGTTCCAGTTTTCCCTAAAGTTTTTTTATTATTGATTTATTAGTTTAAAGTGTGTGTGTGTGTGTGTGTGTGTGTGTGTGTGTGTGTGTGTGTGTTCATATGACCATGCATATATGTAGAGCTCAGTGGTCAAACTCAGGTATCCTTCCTAAGGAGTCATGTATCTTGTGTTTTGAACAGTATCTTTCACTTGCCCTACAAATCATGGACTATGCTAGACTGACTGGCCAATGAGTCTCAGGAGTTTGTTTGTATACTCCTCCCCAGTGCTGGGATTCTAAGAGTATGTAATCATATCCACATGCGCATATGATAATTGAGCATCGTCCCAAGCCCCTCTATTAGATTTTTAAGCATAGATTGCTTCTAAAATTAGCATCCATCCTCAATAATTAGATGGTGAAGACAACAGTCCTTGGCTGGGGATGTTTCCTTCAGAAATTCCACTTTAAAAAATTTCAACAACAGGCTTTGTGTGTATTCACAAAAGGATGAAGATGTATATGTTTTTTAAAGCTACAAAGACAAAGTTTCTAAAATTCCCCTGACTGATACAATGGGTGTTGCTTTCTGTGCTGCTTCATTACTCTTCATTCTGCTTGGAGTTTTGGGCACATTGCTTGACCCCCTCCATACTAAAATTAAGGACAACAAGGCTACCAGTATCAATATCCGGATGCCCAGTGTATAAGGAACTCATTTATACCATATTTACTAAAGTATGAGCTATACAAGTCACTTTCTAATTAGCCATTTGAAGACTGAGGAGAACACTTACAGACATTAATATCACTAATATTAGCTTTTAGTATATTAAAACTAATATTTGCTTCTAGATAAGACTATTGGCTACTTTGTGTCTTCTCTCTCTCTTGTTTATTTTTTACTGCTATCTTTTCTCTATTTCATGGACTATTTTTTACTTCATATCTCTCATTTCTTTGGTTATAAGTTAAGCACATTCAATTTTTTGTGGCTATGATATGAGGCCAGTGTCCTTGACTGAAAATAAGTGTGACTCATTTATATGGCCAGTAAAGTAGAGAAGATATGCTGTCTTAAACATGGAAGAAAGTATCAAGCCACCATACTTGTTTGTCAGTTGCTTCAAAGGAAAAGGGCTGGTTCTCCTCCTTTGTGTTACAGCAGTGGTACTGTGTGTGCTCTGATGCTCTTGGTTCTTCTTTACGATTGCTCAAAACTTGAATTCTATAAGAAAGCATGAGGTGTCCTAGAAGGATTGGGGATACTGATGGCCTAGGTCATCATGATGCATGCGGCTTCCAAATGACGGTCTGAGAGTGCAATAATCCTTTGTTCATATAGTTGTGCTGAGTCTGTCATACTCATATACTAAGAGCAGAGGCAAGGAAGGGAAAAGCAGAAACCATCTCAGTCCATCAGAGACACAGTAGATGAGTTACTTTGGTTCACCAAATGCCACTTGTGTCTGATGACATGATGTCTCTCTGGTTTTACCTTCAGATCTAAGAAAGGAATTTATCAATCATGGAAATGAGAAGTAAGCTGTCAAGAGAAATCCCCATGCTATATCCAAGGATGAACCTTAGACAAGTGTACTGGCTGGTTTTGTATCATCTTGACACAAGGTAAACTCGTCAGAGAGGAAGGAGCTTCAGTTAAGGAAATGCCTGTATGAAATACAGCTGTAAGGCATTTTCTCAATTAGTGATCAATGGGGTAGGGCCCGGCCCATTGTGGGTGGTGCCATGTCTGGACTGGTGGTCCAGTGCTGTATAAGAAAGCAGAGTGAGCAAACCAGAGGAAGAAAGCCAGTAAGCAGCACCCCTCTATGGCCTCTACATTAGCTCCTGCCTCCAGGTTCCTACCATGCTTGAGTTCCTGTCCTGACTGTCCTGACTTCCTTTGGTGATGAGCAGTAATGTGGCAGTGTAAGCTGAATAAACCCTTTCCTCCCCAACTTGCTTTTTGGTCATGATGTTTCATTGCAGCAATAGAAACCCTAACTAAGACAAAAAGCCATCAAAAGACTCATAGTGTGAAGGGGGCAGCAGTGAATTATGATCTAAATATTCATAGGAAAATGTAGTGCTAATATATCAGGAATGGACAAAACAGAATATTAGAAAGTGAACCAGACCTACGGAATGAATTTAAATTCATATCATGCATCCTTTTAAGAAACAAATCATCACATTCTTTTCTAAAACAAATAAAAATGTCCAAGTTAAAGGTACAGACTAGGGAAAACCAAAACTCACAGCTACTGTGACTATAATAACAACAGATATCTCTGAGACCGTCAATCACAATTGTCCTCAGCAGGTACAGCTCAGCTTGATAATTGTTCATACTGAGGAATGGACACTGTAATACCTGCCAGGGATACTAACAATATTGCCAATATCTGTCAATATACACTGCCCCTGAATTGTGCAGTCTAACATGCTAGCAGGAGTAGGACAAAGGAGCTACCATAATGACAGCAGAAAACTGTAAAGTCACACTAGAAGAGTAGATACCCAAAAAACTAGCAATACAGTGATGATGAGGAAAGAATGCAACCAAAAATAATCCAAATGAATAGAAGAAACTTACATGATAAGCATATGTCCATAAATTTAGTTATTATCTCTGACTGTACATGGACTAATTCTTCATTTAAAAGATGCAGATTGATTGATTTTTTTAAAAAACAAGTATCAACAAAATGTTTCATAAAACAAATGCTCCTCACTGGTAAAGAAATATAGAGACTGAAAGCAATAGGAAGGAAAAAAAGATATTTCAAGCAAATGGAATACCTGAATCAGTAGGGTTAACTATAATTATACCTAAAAAATACATTTTAGCAGAAATTAGTTAAAAAAGGAAAAAATTTACAATAATATACAATATACAGTGACCAATTTATTAGGTAATTAAAAAGTTGAAATGATTATAAACCTTTAAGTTGGAGAATCTGTTATTATAAAACATTTATCATTAGATCTAATATGGGGTGTCAATACTCCATCACAAATAGAGATTGTCTGGACAAAATCTCTCAAAACAAACAAACAAAAAAATCAGAATTAAGCTGCACTTGAGATCAAGTATATTTAGCAGATGTTTACATGGTATTCTACCCAACAGTTACATAATGTAGTTTTTAAAGTAAGTGTTTATAATTGTTTCTGGAGCAGATACTAATTAGGCAAATCAAGTTTTAATAATTCAAATATATATAATTTTATCCTGTATCTTTTCTTATCTCAATGGATTGAAATTAAAAATCAACAGCAAGATAAACATAAGCATTTTTTTTAAATTATAGAAGCTTAATGACACAGTGGGTTGCTGAGAAAGTCAGAAGGAAAATTTTAACAAAACAAAACAAAACAAAAAACCAAACAAGAACCCTTATTGAAATAAACTGAAGTGGAAATTCAACAGTTCAAAGTCTGAATAATGGAGTAAAAGTAGTAAAAAAGAAGGTGAGGGAGAGCCCTTACAGAGAATAGGAAGAAGCAAAGTGCTAGAGAGGCCCACAGAAATCCACAAAGATACCCCCACAACAGACTGCTGGCAATGGTCCAGAGACAGCCCGAATTGACCTACTCTGGTGATGGGATGGCCAAACACCCTAATTGTCAAGCTAGAAACTTCATCCAACTACTGAGGGATCTGGATGCAGAGATCCATGACTAGGCCCCGGGTGGATCTCTGGGAGTCCAATTAGCGAGAATGAGGAGGGTTTATATGAGCGAGAATTGTTTAGACCAAGGTTGGATAAAGCACAGGGACAAATAGCCAAACGAATGGAAACACATGAAATATGAACCAATGGCTGAGGGGTCACCAACTGGATCAGGCCCTCTGAGTGGGTGAGACAGTTGATTGGCCTGATCTGTTTGGGAGGCATCCAGGCAGTGGCACCGGGTCCTGTGCTCACTGCATGAGTCGGCTGTTTGAAACCTTGGGCCTATGCAGGGTCGCTTGGCTCGGCCTGGGAGGAGGGGACTGGACCTACCTGGACTGAGTCTACCAGGTTGATCTCAGTCTGTGGGGAAAGCTTTGCCCTGGAGAAGATGGGAATGGGGGGCGGGCTGGGGGGAAGGGGAGGGGTCGGGAGGGGGGAGAACAAGGGAATAGGTGGCTGATATGTAGAACTGAATTGTATTGCAAAATAAAAATTAAAAAAAAATGTTAAAAAAAGAAATAAGTACTTCCATTAAATACACACACACACACACACACACACACACACACACACACACACAGACACACACAGAGACACATACAGACACACACACACACACACACACAGACACACACAGAGACACATACAGACACACACACACACACACACACACACACACACACACACACACACACGCACGCACGCACGCATGCACGCACACACACACAGACACACACACACACACATATATATATAAATTAAAGGGCTAAGATTCACCTTAAGCTTACAGAAACAAGTTAGCTTCTGTTTTAGTAGTAGGAAATAAAGAAAGATTAGAACAAAAGCAAGTTAAGTTGAAATAACAATATAAAGTATTAGTGAAATAATTACTTCTTTAAAAACTTAATCTTTTTTTAAGAGAAAACAAATTTAATAAAATACCATTCTCAATCATCCAGGAAGGGAAATTCCATAGATTTTAATGGTTTATAAAACTTGTTCATAATGAAGAAAAAAAAAAAGATTTGCATTCAATACAGTAATCAACATTCACTTACTGATAACTTCCTCCTTTAAATTTTAAGTGAAAAGAACTGACTAGTTGTATGTCCACTAAAAACCATACAGAATCAGTCTGACCAACCGAATGACATGCGTAAGATATATCCACAGTAACAATCAGTTATTGGTCTAGCCACCGACATTAAGTACATCAGGGTAAATTTCAAAAACAGGGGAACTAGACAGTGCAAAACTGGGGCAAAATATGCCTCACATTGAAGAAAGAAAAGTTATTTGTTATTGCAATAAAAAGTTAATCTTAAAGCACCTTTAAATATGTGTGTGTGTGTGTGTGTGTGAGAGAGAGAGAGAGAGAGAGAGAGAGAGAGAGAGAGAGAGAGAGAGAGAGAGAGAGAGAGAGGAGAGAGAGGAGAGAGAACAAAGTAAAATGACAGGTAGAATATAAAATGTTAAAGTTGATGACACATAAATTCAAATGATCATTTGGGATCTTTATGTAAAGCACATGTTCACGTTCTGAAATTGTACAGTCTTAGTGATGGCACCCCAAACATATCTACACATGATAGAGGAAGGCCTCTTTAACAAATAGTACTGGAAAACAAGAGTGTCTACACATAGCTGACTGAAACCTGATCACTGTCTCTCACACTGCATGAAAATCAATTTAAGATGGATCAAAGCATGTGATTTAACACCTGAAACTTTGGAACTATGCTATAGAAGAAAAATAACTTCTGGGAAATATTTCAGTGTATTGATACAGGCAGTAATTTTCTGGAAAGGACTTCCCAAAGCAAAGGAGACAAAGTAAAACTTGACAAATAAGATTACATCAAACTAAAAAATCTCTTCACAGCAAATGAAACAATGAACAGAATAAAGAGCCAACCTGCAGAATAGTAGAACATATTTTCAGCTACCTATCTGACAGAGGGATGATATGTAGAACACACAAACAACTCAAGGCTAGTGTTGTAGTA
Organism: Peromyscus eremicus; assembly: GCF_949786415.1. Taxonomy (NCBI): domain Eukaryota; kingdom Metazoa; phylum Chordata; class Mammalia; order Rodentia; family Cricetidae; genus Peromyscus; species Peromyscus eremicus. The sequence continues at coordinate 97,392,876 of NC_081425.1, read as the reverse complement.
CAGTGATTTCCTAGCATGCTCAAGCCCTGGAGTTCAGCCCCCAGTACAACAAACCACCCAATAAATCTAACAAATAAACAGACAAACAAAAAGCAGAGGAAAAATTCTCAAAACCATCCAAAAGTAAGTAAGTTAAAAGTGGACAGATAGTACCAGTCAATACTTCTCAAAAGAATAAATATAAATAGCCGGTCACTGTATGATGAAAGGCTCACCATCTTTGTTCACCAGAAAATGCCAGTCAAAGTACAAGAGGATGCAATCTCACCTCTGTTAGGATGAGTATTATCAAAAGCAAAACTTGGTAATAACAAAACCTGACAGGGTGTGAAGGATACATGTGTCTTATATACTGTTGGTCTGTTGGTCTGAAGGTAAATTAGCATGACCACTGGGGAAAAACAGTATGGATGTTCCTCAAAAAGGCTTAAAATAGAAATACCACAAGATATAGCTATTTGAAGCCTAGGGGGGTGTCTAAAGGAAATGTATTCAACCTGTAAAATGATATCAGCGTTGTTGTGTTTATTATACTAATGTTCATAATAGCTGTGACACAGAATCAGCCTAATTGTCCACCAACACATGAATGAATAAAGAAAGCATGATCTACATACTCAAGATAGTATACTTCAGCCCAAACAGAGCAAGAAACCCTGCCATTTGTAACCAAATGGATGGAAATGAAAGACATCATATTAAACATAATAAGACACATTGAGACGAACGTTGCACGCTCCTTTCATATGGAAACACAATCAAAGAATAAATGTTAACCAGATCATATAAGGTTGCATGTATGTAGATGATTTCAGGGCTGACACTAACTATTAAATAACCAATTTGTCTGCTGTTCCCTGGGGAATACCATTTCTTCCGATCTCAGCATTCCTTAGTGGTCCTAGATAAAGCAGTTAGCATGTCTATTGGTATTGCCATTGTTCAGTCTTGGTTAGGTAGTGATGTTGATGAAACTTCATGACTATAGCTTCCTGGCAATTGCAAGGAGACACAATCTCACAGAAAACTTCCTGTTCCTCTCGCTCCTACAATCTCTCCAACTTAGAATGCACAGGTTGTATTTATATACTTAGGGATATATATATATAATGGTATAAAAAGAGTCCATGTATTTGAGGGAAAGAACAGGGTAGGGGTACATGAGAGGGGTTGGAAGGAAGAAAGGTAAGGGGAAAGTTATATAATTATAATTTCATTTTTTTTTAAAAAAAACTTATAACAGTGTTGACACAAATTATTTGCTCTAACAGTAGGATTACTAGGTGACTCAGGAATGAAGGGCCAAAGTGTATAGAAATGATCAATGTCTAGCATATGGAAATCCCAGGACCTATTGATGATAATGAAAAATACATTTAATTTGGCTTCCAGTTAAAAAGGCTTAAATACAATTAAGTGCTATAAACTTGAGTAATATCAATATAAATGAAAGGAAAATACAGTTTGAAAGTTATTGAACTTAAAGATGAAAAATATGGTTTTAAAGTTAATGACTAGTGTAGGTTATTGGGGGGTCAGAGAAAGGAAAGAAAGCAGCCATTAATGTAGCTCATATTTCATTGCCAGAATCTGAAGATATAATTTTATTTTGAACTTGCATAGATTGAAAGACAAAGGTTACATTCTGGGAGGCAGAGGGAATCAATTTGAATAAAATAAGGAATGTAACTTGTGAGCATTTTGCTGGGTCACAAATGGAAGTTATTCCTTCCATTAAGTCACCCCTGGCACCTTTTCAATAATTGGAGAAGTATCTTTACAACTAACACTGTGACATAAGCTGAAACTCTGACTTCTGGCATGGTCTAGACCTCTGTGTCTGACTTCTCATATTCTGAGCTTCCCGGCATGATGTTGACTACATCCAGATGCCTCCCCTGTGCCACAGTCACAGCCTGTGCTAAAATGACCTCATTCCTGCTTCCACAAACCTATAGATTCATGGCTGGTCCAATATTCTTGTTAGAGTGACCCTTGCTGGCTTCTCCTCCTGAGTCCTTGCTGTAATTGTGGTCTGCTTATCCAGTCTTATATAATTGGTCCTTTAATTGTTTTATTTCAGTATTTTGTGTTTCTGAATAACATGATTTTAACTTTTTGCATATCTGAATGGCATAATTTTTCTTCCTCATTTTCCTCCTCCTCATCATCTTCTCCTTCCTATTTCTTTCTCTATGCACTAGCCCAGTATGAATTGATTCATTCAACAGGCAAGAAAAACCAGTGTGATAGGACTAAACATGACTTTCATCACTGTCCAGTTACATTCACTTTCCTTTTCCACATGGTGATTCTGTTCATAAATCTGTTCAAGTAATTGAATGTAGGACATTTCTGAGAACAACTAGCATCTTTGTTCTTAAAACATAAAGAATCTCGTATTTATAAATATTTATGTATGTAGTTAAGTAGGTCCCTTTTCATGATCAGTTAGCAGGGGGTATTATGACAGCTTGAATTCTCTCCTTTTCAATCTTTTTTCAAAATTAATGCTTTATATGTTGATGCTCTGATCATGTGTACCCCAGAATATGATCTCCCTTGAAATTGGGGCCATTGCAATCTGAGATGATGTTGTACTTGACTAGAATGGACACCCATATGACTACTGACTTAAAATGAGATTACCATGAACATATAAATGCACTGTTGAGGGAGGCCCCATAAGGAAGAAAGTAGAGTCAGGCTGAGGCATCTATAGTCAAGGAGGTAACATTTTCACTAAGGCCCTTAGAAACTATGAGTCTCTATCCTTCTCAGAAGGATCCAGCCTGTTGATGCTTTCACCCAGGTCTTCCAGGTTCCATACTTTCAAGATAATCATATGTTTGTGGTTAAACCACTGTTGTTGTAGTACTCATTTTATGATTTCCCATATTATTAGTCAATGTCTTGAGAGGAACAGAACTTATAAAATGAATGTGTGTGTGTGTGTGTGTGTGTGTGTGTGTGTGTGTGTGTGTATCTGTGTGTGTAAAAAGGAAATTTATTAGAGTGGCTTATAGGCTATGTTCCAGCTAGTCTAACAATGGCTGTCTATCAATGGAAGGTCCAAGAATGCAATCATTGTTCAGTTATCCAGTCCATGAGTCTGGATTAGCTCAACTGGTCTTCAGCCAGATCACAAAGTTGTAGGTTCTAATGCCAGTGAAGAAACAGAATTTTTATGGAGGCAAGAGCAAGCAGGAAAAGAGAACAGGCTTCCTTCTTCTATGTCATTTTTATAGGCCTCCAGCAGTAGGAATGGTCCTAATTAAAGGTGGATCTTCCCACCATAAAAGAGCAGATTTAACATGTGTCATCCCACTTCAAATGATTTCATGAAAAAAGAAATCTCTCACAGGTGTGCTTAGCCATTTGGGTTTTAGTTAATTCTAGATGTAGTCAAATTGACAACTAAAAATAGCCATCACACATATGTTCATTAATGTCCAAGAAGACATACTTTAAATATGATATTCTCAGAGTTACATAAAAAAAGATGGGAAGTGAAATCAGCTCATGGACAAGATACACAAGGATAGTCCAAAGTGGAGTTTCTTGTTTTCCTTCTCCCATGGTGCATTGTATCCTCTTCCCGTTGTGCGGACAGCTTTGCTTCAGGCAACTGTGTGTGGCAACATGAGTGATGAATTGTCAGTGAAAAAATTAACCCAAGTCCTCTAATATCCAGAAGTTTTACTAAGGCTTCATCACAAACAAAGGGTTGTCTGTCCACATGGACTCTGTGGAGGTTAAATTATTAGTATATGACCCATTGCTCTCACCTAAATGCAACTGTTAGATTTTCCAAGATCCTCTGGTAATCACATAGATACTCCTCTTAGATATGACATTCAGTAGATGTTTCTTCTCATAAAGCAAGTGCAAAGTTTAATAAATTCTTAACTGTACTTTCAGGGAGACCCCTGGGGTAAGTTCTAGAAGTCCTTAAGTCTACAGTGATGTCATTCTGTAGTCACGGCTGAGGCCATGTTCACTTGGTACCTTGCTCAGGAGCTATCAGATATGATTTGGTGGGTAAGACTTCAACATTGGCTTGGTGGTGCCCACTGTGTGATATTCTCAAAAGCTTAGAGATATTTCAGAAGGGAAGCTGTGGCCAGGAGGTGTGTAGCTCTTAACTATTGTATGGCATCCTTGTGGTATTGTGTTCCCCAAAATATTGTGTACCTTAATAAACTTATCTGGGGTCAGAGAACAGAAAAGCCACAAGATACTTAGGCTAGAAAATGTTAGCACACGCCTTTAATCCTAGCATTCCAGAGACAGAAATCCCTCTGGATCTCTGTGAGTTCAAGGCCGCATTGGAAACAGCCAGGCATGGTGACTCACTCCTTTAATCCCAGAAAGCAGCCTTTAATCCCAGGGAGTGGTGGTAGAAAGCAGAAAGGTTTATAAGGCGTGAGGACCAGAAACTGGAAGCATTTAGCTGGTTAAGCATTTGGCTGGTTAAGCATTTGGCTGGTTAAGCATTCAGGCTTGGAGCAGCAGTTCAGCTGAGAGCCATTGGGATGAGGACACAGAAGCTTCCAGTCTGAGGAAACAGGACCAGCTGAGGAACTGGCGAGGTGAGGTAGCTGTGGCTTGTTCTGGTACTCTGACCTTCCAGCATTTACCCCAATAACTGGCCTCTGACTTTGATTTTATTAATAAGAACTTTTAAGATTCATGCTACACATCCTCTTCTATATTTGGCAGTTAAGGTTCAGAGAAGGGCATGGCACAAAAAGGAGACACTGAGATTGTATGAGAACTCTCATATTCAGGCCAGGAGCAGTTGATATTTATTAAACAACAGTTATCTCTGTCTCTAGGAAACTGAGAGGAGGAACTGATATTCTAGTGCATTTATGGAGATATTCAGAACAATAAAGGCTTGGTCCCCCTGTGAAAAGAATTTCCACGAGAATCGACAGTACTAATGCAGGAAATCATGCTTTCCCATTTCCTATGTACTCAGCTGATAATTTCAATGATTCCTCCAGCCAGGAGTTTTTAGTTTTTGACCAAACTCAATAGAACCTATGGAAGATAGCCTTGATGTCCACATCTCCACTGTCTTGATTTTTGGACACTTAGGAGTTAGACAGAAGCTGTTTCAGGCCCTACTATACAGACATCTACGGCTTTCCTAGAGTGGTTTAATGTGCTGGGTTCCTTCAAGCTCCTGGGAACCACTCAGGTCATCTCCAGCCTGGCTGGGTCCCACTCTTTTTATTTGCCTTGGTGACTACCTTTCTCTTCTCACCATGCCACACTATTTAATAGTGTGTAGGTTATAATACTTGACCTAAATCATATGTGGGATCAAATAGAGATATCTAGCACATACTAGATGAAGAGGTGAAATTACATCATATAATCTTGTATGTGAGAAACACTCATTTTTTTTTATGCACAGTGACATCATTAACTCCACACTTCTACAGGCAGAAGAAACTCAGGCTCTAAGAGGTCCTGAAAAGTACCCCAAGCCAAATGGATTTCTACGGCAGAGTTAGATCTATTTGAACTCAGTCCAGAGTTCTTCCCACTCCTTCCTATGACAGGCTGCATCCAGTCTATGCCTCAGCTCCTTTCCAGGCTAATCAGAATGCATCAAACTATGCAGAGATCCTTGCACAGCAAAGTAACTGCTGCCTTCAGCCCAACTGTGCGTATTTATAAGGCTCATTACTTGCTCAGCATTTCTGTTTTATCTGAAAAGTATTTCATTTCATTCACTCACATGTTCATGGTAAATAAAATGACAAGAGACTGTTATTAAATTGTAGTCTTTGCTGTCTTCAAACACAGCAATAAAAGGAAATGCTTTACAGAGCCCATGATTCATTCAAACACCAGTCTTCACTTTTTTTTTGTTTTTTTAGTTTTATTTTTTGCTAACATTTCCCTAATTTGTGGAAGTTTTTATTTGAACACATATCATTAGTGAGTTTAGCCACAAACTGGTAACCTCTATGTTAGAAATTTTCAAAATTATGATCTTGCCCTTGAAAAAGATAAATAGCTGATAAATGCTGTTGAGTGGATTGCTACTGCTAATTGTGATGCACCAAACAATTGGATATTGAAATGGATCATTGGAAGGTTACAGAATGGTCAGAATATTAATATTTATCATGTTTCTATAGCTATTCATTTCTAGACTGTCACATGGCTACAGAAATTTTATTGCAACCCAGGACTGATCTCCCTAAAGAGCAGAGATATATTAGCATTCAAATTTGCCATGCTTAGGAATGGCCAGGGGTCTTTCCTTTTCTCTTGGGAATGGCTTTTTCAGGCAGGAATAAGGCAGCTTCACCAGCTAGACAGCAGTCATCTGTGCTCATTCCTACAATATAAAATAGTTTCTGGTTTATAGTGATGCCTCGGATTTAAAATTAAAAATTAATTGGATGCTATCAGGAACTGAACTGCCTTCTTCTCATTGAATGTCTAAAATTAACTTGTGAAATTAGTGTTTTCCATCATGGAAACTCCTTCTGGCGAGCATGCATGTTCATGTGGACACTCAACCTGTGCTCAGTGCCCCCAGGCACATTGTTTCTACACTGTGTATTGAGACATCCCAACGTTACAAAGGGCAGAAACATAGCTTAGCTTTGTTTTCCTTTATTTCTGATGTGTCTGCTTTGAATTGCTCAGTAAACTGCCTGGTAGTGTACTACAAACAAATTCCACAAGTTTTAATTTACATATGATTGTTTTAACACCCATGCTATTTACTATGCCTTAAACCAAACTCATGCTGGTCTTTTATTTGTGTGAGTAGCTGGGGCTGGGAATGTCTATTATTCTTCTATGTTTTAATGCTATAGGTAGAGCTAGGAATGAGTGGGAGAGACAGGCATGTCTCTGCTTATGGCATATTTTTTTTCAGGTCAATATTTACCTAAATTGAAGTCTGAGTCCCAGAAGTTAGTACAGCTAATACTCCTGTTATCCTAAGCAAATAGTTGATACAAATGGCTGTGTTGGGTACTACTCTGAGCTGTTTGCTACTTTTGTGTCTTCTGCAGCAGCCCTAGAAAGCTAGGTCTCCCCAGTTTTCATCTGCCTCCCACAGCCCTATTTTGGTCTGACTGTAGGATTTGTCACCTGGCATTTTCTTTCTTTCTTTCTTTCTTTCTTTCTTTCTTTCTTTCTTTCTTTCTTTCTTTCTTTCTTTCTTTCTTTCTTCCTTCCTTCCTTCCTTCCTTCCTTCCTTCCTTCCTTCCTTCCTTCCTTTCTTTCTCTCTCTCTCTCTCTCTCTTTCTCTCTTTCTTTCTTTCTTTTTAAAACTGGGAAGCCATTCTTTCCAACACTGCTCCTTAACTCTAATACCAGTGAGTAAAGTTTAAAAGTCTTTGTCTACTGAGAGGTCCATAAGGCAGTTAAATGAAGGAGGTCTTCATTCTTGAAGACCCACTGGTAGTCAGCGTTCTGTGACAAAATGCACGAGATATATGGAAGAACCTTTAATTTTGACTCATGTTTTCGATCCATGGTTGCTTGTTACTGTTGGTTCTGTGTTTGTAGAAAGACAGGATGCAATGATGGGAAATAATGGTAGAGAAAAGCTGTTTGCCTCATGGAAGCTAGAATGCACAATGATCAGATGGGGCTGAATATCCCATAACTACCTTCAATGAAGCCTCCTCTCCTAATGGTTCCACCTTCTCCCAACAGTGTGTAGGCTGGTGGCCTTCACCAAGAGTCTTTGGGGAGACCATTTATAATCTAAATCGTAATAGCACAGCTTTGCAGCTATGTGTCATTTGGCTCGGGGTGGGATGCTTGGAGAGGGTAATCCTCTTGTCTTGGTCCTCCAGACCCCAGAGAGGGTATCTCTTTGCCTTGTCATTTTTTTTTCTAGTATTTCTCATTAGCTGCTGCCTCAGAGTTAGTAACAAGTTGACAGTGGGAACATCTCCTGAGCTGGCTCTGTCTTTTATTCTTGTAATTATTGTCTGTTCCTTTGTCTCCAGGGACCTCAACAGGGCTCAGTCTGTATCTTCCTGCATATCCTGTGCTTTCCAGTCACTCACTTTCATGTCCTGTGCTGTATTACCAAGTGCTTGTCTTTTCCTATGTTGATTTGTAACTTATGAAGAATGGGGGGATTGATCAAGTGTCAAATAACAGAGCATTTAAATGGTGACACCACGTCCATTACCCTGCTTCTCAGGCTGAGAGTCAATGACTTTCAGATATTATGACATAGCTTATAAGAAAACATAAAATGAAATAGTTTCCTTCTGCTCCAGTGGTCATGAGGCTCCCAAAGAAAACCAGGAAGCCAGAGCTTTTATTATTCCCTTGCAGCCTCAAAACTTAAATTTTATTGATGTTTCTAAAATGAAAGCATATTTCTAAATTATTTATAAAAATTATTTATTTGTTTTTTGTTTATATTGTTTAACTCATAAAATTTTAGTATTACTGTGGAGCAATATGGTGCCTTGTCATTTTTTAAATCTGAGTATTTTGAAAGTAGGATATATTGAACTTGATGTGGAATTGGATAAGAAGCATTTTCTGAACATCATGGAAATTATAAAATCCTCACAGCAATATCTTTTCTTTCTCTTTGCCATCTTTTAAAATAATGAGTCAGGCCTAGAAGAATCTCAGTATTCTTCTCTATTTAAATACAGTAAAAATATGCAGCCTAGAGGGTTTTGAGTAACTATTCAGTGAGGACAGGTGGTTTTGGAGAGCTGGTGTGATCAGAGGAACAAGGCTAATGCAGGCAGCAGCCTACTGGGGAACTGGGGACTGCTGACGTGGCCCTCCTGTGCCGGTTCTCATGGTCTTTTCTCCTTTGGAATGCTGAGCCTTTTGAATACTACCAGCCAACATATTTATAGTTACGTTTAAATCTTATTCACATGTTATGGAGTATGTATTTTCATCCTTTGATTGTAAACAAGTGTACACGTAATGGAGGCTTTCATAAACATTACTCATAAGTAGTTTTAGGAAGTTCTATGAACTTTATCAGGAGAAAGAAATAGAAAAAAGTTGAATTTAAGTTCTCTCTCTGCCTTTCACACACACACACACACACACACACACACAAACACACACACACATAGATACACACACACACACACACACACACACACACACACACACACACAAGCTTATCAAAATCACAGCAGAGTAAAGTTAAGACTTCTAAGGAGCCAAGTGCTCCTGGGCTCAGCACTGATTTTTGCTCCTGTCTCCAACTCAGCTTCCTTCTAGGTGACCTGATCAGATTCATGGTTTTAATATCCTCACCATGCTGATGATACCAAAATGTGTTTCTGTAGCTCTCTCTTCTCCAATAAACTGCAGGCTCATTTATCCAGCTGCTCACTCAGTGTCTCCAATTATATGTATAATAGGCATCTTAAGCTTTATATATTTAGAACAGAATCCCCAGTTCCTCCTGCCTAGAAAAATGAAATCATTACGCAGTGTTCCTCATCTGAAGTAAAACCTCCCCCTTTACACCGGTGCTTGACTGTGCCTTTTTCTAAATGGACAGAAAGGAAATTTCTTATACACATACTTTTCTTGCAACACATGATTGACAACCATCCCAGGAGAGGACAGTTTGTATTTTGTCTGCATAAAACTTAATAGTGGCAAAACTACACAGAGAAACCCTGTCTCGAAAAAAAAACCAAAACCAAAACCAAAATCAAAACCAAAAACAAAACAAACAAACAAACAAACAAACAAAAACTTAGTAGTGGCCCAGATTTGACCCCACAAAGTATAGTGGATATGATGAGTGATGACTTAGATATCTGAGAGAAGATTAAACAGCTTCTGTCTGGATTGCTATATTTGTGGAAGCTTACTTGGGGTTCAGCTATTCTCCATGATGGCTCAGTGAGAATGAGCCAGGTGGACAGACTGGTGTGGAAAAGTGTAGAGGTCTCCCATTCGAGACATCATTACCTTCAAATCATTTGTTCCTCTGGTTTTTGAGTGGTCTGGTGTATGGTGCAGATACTCTAGAGTAGATATGTACCCCTGAGGCATGTGTATGGTGATAGCTTGTAACATAGCCACCAGGACTTACATACCTCTCTCCCAAGTCCTGTCACGCATTGCCACTCACATCAGTAAACTTTACAATACTAATGTAGAAAGTACAGTATACATGATGGCGATTGCTTCCTCCCCCTGCCTCGCTCGGCATGGCTGTGAAACCCACCATTGCTGACTCTGTGGAAAAAGTCTTCTAACCTATTGCTCTATCATCCCCACAACAGAGAATGTTTTCTAGCTAGAAGACAGATTGATCCTTCGGAGACATGAGCAAACTCCATTCTTATTTTTATTAAAAGTTCCACTTCTGTCACGTTTAATACAATGTAAAGTGCCTTTCTCTCCTCCACCAGGCCATATGTTATCCGGTGTCTGTCATTTTCTCTGAATTCTTGGCTGTCATCTTCTAGACTTACAATGCCCAAACCGTGCTAATGTAATGCTTCTCTAAAACATTCACTTCTGAGGCAGAGGCAGCTCAACAGCAGAAAATAAGCCTGTCTTTCATAGTTGTGGGGATGGCCCTGGTCTGTGATATTTGGCTCACTTCATACCCATGCCATTTTTTTTCTCATCAGTGATTTACTTCATGTATGAGGTTATTAGAAAGTGAGGGAGCTGCCACTACTCTCTGTACATAAAAGACACCAAAATCCTGGAGGTTCCGAAATGTCAAGGAACCTGAGCTCTTGAACGATAACATAGAGGAGGCTGTCCATCAAATAGTAACACCTATGTGAGGTTTTTAATGTTAATGTTATTGCAATAGCTTTCTCTTACTCCTAGTCTGGTTTACTGTGGTTTAATTTACCCAAAGCCAACTGTGATCCAAGATGTGGAAACTTCCAAAAATAATTCATAAATATCATACAACATTAACATTTCTCTCTCTCTCTCTCTCTCTCTCTCTCTCTCTCTCTCTCTCTCTCTCTCTCTCTCTCTCTCTCTCCATAGCCCTGGCTATCCTGGTACTTACTATGTAGACCTGGCTGGCCTGAAATTCACAGAGATATGCCTGCCTCTGCCTTCCGAGTGCTAGGATCGAGGGTGTCCACCATCATGCCCTGCACTTTTACAAATATTCTCAAGTTTACACTGGGAATTCTCTGGATAGTTCCTCACTGATATGAGAGGGCTACTGCACAACTTGTGCCACACCACTGAAGTGCTGGTCTGACTCCTTGTCACACTGCAGCAACGGTGCTTCCGTCTCGCACTGTGTAATTTCTCCTCAAAGCCTTGGTACTTACAGCTCTTTCTGCCTGCTGCTCTTCTTTCCGTTTTGTCGTTTGTTTCCATTTCACACAGTGAACAGCCCCTCCCTATGCAGACCCACATTTGCAAATCTTATTTCTTTGGCTTTATTTATTTCACAGTACATATCATTTGAAGTATTGCTTACATGCTTTACTTGACATGTAAAATTATGACCAGTGCAGTTAGTAGTAAGCTTCAAATAGACATGACCTGGCTTTCTTTCTACTTATGAGTATATATTAACTACACAGAATAATGGGTTTCATTATATCATTTTTTATTCATGCATATATGTACTTTGATCATATTCACATCTCTCTTTCTGATCCGCCTACACTTGAAATATCTAGATAATGTCTAACACAGCCAATGTTCATCATGACCCTGAAGAGTAATAGATTCAAAGAAGCTCTATAATGTAGACTGAGAGAGAAATAGAATTGGAAGTTCATCTTACATAATTAAGTTAATACCAGTGGGTGAATCATTCAACTTCTCTATCTTCTCACAACTGTCGAATGGGAATAGTATCTATTTTATGGAATAATCATGATAATTAAATACAATATATATATATATATATATATGTGTGTGTGTGTGTGTACATATATATATATATGTTGGTATATTGGGTGATATATATTGATACACACACACACATATATATATATATATTCTTTTTTATCTAGTGTGTTCTTATTCACAAAATTTTGGTGTATATGTTTTTTTTTTTCTCTCTCTCTGGACCTATGCTAACCTTAATATCTTTTATCCTAATAAAAGTGGGGATCTAACACATTTGAGGCTTCTCATAGGGCAGTCTTTCTGACTGGAGTAGACCATCACAAGGACTGTTAATATTTTTTTTCCTCTGGCAATCTGTGAGTCCCTTTAATACATAATAAACCAGGAGAGCTTGAAACCTTCCAATGTTTGGAGTCTAACATCATCTTCAGTGCTACATTAGAGTTGTCATACTCCGTCTTGATTGTGCTGTGTAAATTGTACCTTTCCTGATTTCCATGTGAACCCATGAGGGTGCATTTGGAACAAGGGAGGTGTGCCTATGACATATCTGTTTATTAGACTCCCCAGGAATTAATGGTATTTTCTGGGAGGGGCTGATGTAGGAAATACATGTTTAGAATCCACTGTTACTTTGTCTCATAATTAAAATCTGTGGATAAGGGATAAGAGAACTTCCTTGTGATAATGAACAATCCTTAGTAAAACATGAAATTGATCTTCTTTCTTCATCTATTTCCACGTTCCTGTCCAAGAAACATTTGCAATTGCATAGAAATGTAGTGGTTAACTTCTCCCCAGAGTAATGCAGCCAGGGAGCAAAGTTGTTTTTCTTTTAGGAAACAAAAAAATCTTTTTTATGTATGAAATCACACACACACACACACACACACACACACACACACACACACATACACATTGCGTATATATATAGTTTTCCTATGGTATTCAATATTTCGTGGGAGGATGTTTATGGGACGTGGTTAGGAAATACATGCCAAAGAGATTCCTCAGGGAAGCTACACAAATGGCCCAAAATGCTGGTTTTCTGTATCTATTCCAATTTCCTTTCATGCCCCTATGTTTATGTATGAGCAATACATTTGTTGTCTACTACTGTAATCATCAAAATAATCATATTAAAGATATCACCATATTCATAATTTTATTTTGTTTCATTTAAGTCCAGTTCAATTTTTCTATGGTGTTTCACATTCTGTAATAAAGAGGATCTGTAAGGTGGGCATTGCCTTCCTGGAAGTGGTTCTGTGGTGACAGTGGTCATAGATGACTTGACTGTCCTGAAGTCACTTCCCTTTTTGTCCTTTCTGAAGGAGAGTCATTTTATTCTATTGGAGACTTTTCTCCCATGTAATTGTGGATCACTAAGGGACTTGATTCTACTCTATACTTAAGCAGCAATTCCTTCCATTAGCCAGGGTTTTTGTTCTTTAGAAATGGATAAGGCAAAACATTTGAGGGCAAAGGAGGACACCCCTAACTTGTGATTGTCTTTTCCTCTGACTGTGAACAGAAGAAGGTGTTCTACTGTATCTCTGTCAGTCATCTGAGGTGGAGAAGGGAAATGATCTTTAGAGGCAAGCCAGAGTTACATGTATTACAATGTGGCAATAATAAATCTAGCCCTTTGCATTAGCACTATGCAAGTGACTCACCTAACCATGAGCCACAGCCTAGCCCTAGATTTCCAGGAGCATTACCAGAAAGCACCCTCCCAGTGAATGTTTTCATGTGCATTTCACTGAATATTCATGAATCTGAGAGTCTCTGAAGAAACCATGTCTCCCAGAACTGTATTTTCTGGGTTATTTACTAGTCATTTGTATATTTTTATGAATTGTACATCCAGTACCTCTATTTTCCTCTTGTAGATTTGTGTGTTCCACAATGTTTTCAAAAGTTTTATTACATTTCTTCTTGTGTTCTTCTTTGTTAATTACAATGCAAATGTAATCTCTAAGACTTTTACTGTATTTAAACTGTTTCCCTTTCTTTTTTAAGATTACAATGTATGCCAATGATTTTGTTGTTTTCTTTCTTTTCCTCCCTTCCTTCCTCTCTCCCTGCTCCTTCCTGGATGTCTGTCTTTCTTTTCTTTGAACTCATTACAATCTCCCTGACTACAGACATGAAGCACCATGCTTGGTTCCACTATATATATTTTATATTAAAAAATAATCAGACTTATGGAATTTTTGAAACATGGGACTTATTTTTCTTACCCCTCACCAGATGACTCTTGTAATAGGAACTGCTAAACAGTCTTATTAATAAAAAAAACCCTAGAGCCAGATATTGGGGTGAAAGCTGAAAAAATCAGAGAAACAGAACAAGCCACAGCCGCATTCTTATCTCTATGAAATCCTCAGCCTCAAGAGAGACTTCTTGTTTACTTATGCCTTATATACCTTTCTGGCATATATATATTCCTGGAATTAAAGGCATGTGTGCATCCCAGTACTAGGATTAAAGGTGTGTGCCACCACTGCCTGGCTCTGTTTCCAGTGTGACCTTGAACTCACAGAGATCTAGACAGATCTCTGCCTCCCAAGTGATATGATTAAGGATGTGTGCTACCACTGTCTGGCCTCTATGTCTAATCTAATGGCTGCCTCTGTCTTCTGATCCCCAGATAAGTTTTATTGGGGTACACAATATATCACCACAGACTCTTCAGTTTTTTTATTACCTTCTACGTTGTGGTGTTTTTGAATGACTTTTCTGGGCCACTGTTATAAATAGCTGTCATTAATGTCTTTTGGTACACATTAGTCTTCTTTATATAGTTTAAGTCCTCTAAAGTTAGCATGCATATGTGGCAGATGTATGTAGAGTATAATATATAACTAAAACTTTACTCAGTTTATCCCAAATCAGTAACTAATTTCCTCATCACTATTTATTGACCAATCCATTATTTTCTCATTGATTTAGAATTCTAACTTTAATATATAGTGAATTTGTATATATGCCAGGATTTCTTTCCAGACTTTTTGGTTGTTTCCATTCATTTCTTTTTTTATAGCTATATTGGCTTGTGTTAATTAACTTTTCTGTAGGTTTTGTAATATAACTAGGTCACTTCTTCCCAGCATGATCTTCTTTTACATGGGTCATTTAAATTTTTTTGTTATGAGTTTAAATTCAAAATGAACTAGCTGAAGTAAAAGAAAAGAAATAGAATGAAAATTGTTTTATTGCTCTCCAGGGTTAGGTGAGCATGTAAAAGAGTGGTTATTCTTGACTAAGACTAAGTGTAATTATATAAATTAAGCACATTCTCACAGCTATTCTTTGTCTAGTGTATTTTTTATCTAGTACATTAATTTTCAAACATCCTCAGAAAATAAAATAACTAGAAAAAAATGTTTCCTTTCAACCTCTCCTTTTATGCAGCACATTATTATTTACTACATTTATGTACATTTTCTGACTTCTTTTACAAGAGATCTTTTCCATATTTGCTCTAATGATCATCTTCAGAATCAAAACAAGTAGACTTGCAGAAGTGAAGTGATTGACATAAACCTGTAAAACACGTTAGCAGCCACCATGCCATATAGTCTGTCTACTCAGTCTATTGCACAGACTCTGTAGACTCTCTGTGACTAGCATCAGCTAGAAGTTCCCTTCACTTGGGAGTGCACAGAAAGGGATGTGTAAGTGTTGCTCTACATTGATATGAAGCCTGAACTTTCCTTTCCCATTGTGACTGGGTATCCTTTCTTCAGTAGCAATGGTTTCCAGAGCCACATGCCTGTTGTACCCCCTGATCTTTGGCTTTATGTCTCAAGATGCCAGCATCCCTGGTTTTAGTATGGCATTGCTTGACAGAGACATATCAACAGAGCTTACCGCATAGCTGTCCTCTTTCTGACTCTTCTGCTTTGCGTGACCAATCCTTGCCATACAAAAGTCAATCTTTTTTTTTTTTTTTTGATGTTGGCAATGTTATGGGGTAATGTTGGCAATGTTATGGGGATCTCACCACTGGCTAAAATGCTCCCTTTACATGCTCACTGATGTTTTCCTTAATGGACTATAATTTCTATTCCTTAAGCTCTCTTTACAAAATCCTATAATGAAGGAGGTGTGACTTGGGTTCAGAAATGTGGTGCTAAATTATCCATCTATGAATTAACATGTATAATTTAAACACACTTCATGAATAATGATGAATTTCAAGTTCGACTTTATCATTTAAGTGGAAGGCAAGGTCTCTTTATTTCCCACTCTGTACATTTCATAAAATAAACATGAAACATGTATGCTTTGGTTTTGTTTAAACACTTTTATAGCTTATGCAAGGTATTTGTGGGAAGTCCATTCTCTATTATTACATAGCACTAGGATGATGACATCAATAGCTTCTGAGATGACTTCATTTTTATACTCCCCAAAAACACTGCCACTGGGCTTTGGCATAAGAGAATTGTTCCCTGAAGAGGTAAATGAATGAGCAAATAATACCACACATCCTGTGCTTATCTCAACTTGATTCACTTCTGTATTAATTTCTTAAGCCAAGCTGTGTACACTTTAGAAAACAGTATTGACACATAACTTTAATATCCTCTGCAATGGCATTTACCTGTGGTAGGATTTAGGGAAAGAATCAGAAGGGAAGCAACCTTAACTGTGGCAGTTTGGGGACAGCTGTTCTGTGTCAGGTCTGTGATGAAGCTTGATGCCATTCTATATTTTTGTATTCATTAACTGTTAACATTGACAGATACCTCCTGGTCAGTAGAAATTATTGTGTATGAAGCTTCCCCCTTTTTGTTGAGTCAGCTCTGGGAGCAGAACACAAACTCATTTGATATTTGTTCCAAGTCACTGCTTGAGAAGGATCTTGTTTACAGAAAGCAGCATACTCTGATAAAGGGCTCTGCAAAATATGATCCATGGGTCATTACCTTGAACTTCTTACGGAATATAGATGCATAACTGAACTAAACCAACATTTCTAGAGGTGGACTCCCATCATATGTTCTATTAAAAAGTCCTCCACTTGATTCATAAAAATACTCAAGCCTGAGAACATCCATTCTGCTAGGCAAAAGTAAGGAACACTCAAATAGAAAGTCCTCTGTCAGAATTTGAGTTCTATATGCTTTGTGTGATTTCAGCTAAGTTAAGTTTAAGAAAGCTGAGATTTTATTTCCTCTTTTATGAGTTGTAGATATCAATATCTGCATTCTGTCAAATGAGTTATAAAACCTTTCATTAGGTCTGGCAGGAGAAATCCCAACATGCTGTTCAGGGCTGTCTTTGTATAGCTCCTACCATGGCATGCCATCTAGAGTACAAAGTATAATCTTTAATATGCTAGTTGTGTTAATCTTTCTAGATCTCAGTCTTTGAATTTGTTACTTTCATGGTAAAACATGTGACTTGTTCCTGCTTTAGTTTAAAATCCAAGATGGAAATATTGGATCATATCTTCTTAATGATTTGTTCTCCTCATCTGTGGTCACAGATATTGGTCATACAAATAAAAAATATTCACATTCTCATATGCTGTATAACAATCTCCCCCTCAGCTTAGTAGTTAAAATGATGAAGTTCATCCTTTGGCATTTTGGGGGCATTGGTTCAAAGATATTAATAGGTATGAAAATCTGTGGAGGGCCAAGATCTTAAATAAAAGAGAAAGTATTTGTATATAGACAAACATCACCCTACCTTCTATACAATCCATCTCTTGATTTCTTAGAACACATAATGAAATATAAATACTATGTAAATAGTTGATACACTGATGTATTAAGTGAGTATAGAGAATAACACTAAGAAACAAAAGTCTCTGTATGTTCAGTGCTGAAACAATTTGTTGTGTGTTATTTTTGTTGTTCTGTTGGTTGAATTCATGGATGTGGATGAATGAATATTTTGTATAATTATGAGCTTGAGGGTCAGAAACTTGGGAAAAGCTAGAATAAGGGTTAATCTTTGGTCAATCTCTCCTAAGCGGCAGTTCAACTCCCCTTGGAGAGGGCTCCTTTAGCTGATTGTCCAGCCTTGGCAGTGTTCCTGGCCCTGTTCTCCAGAGAGTATTTCACCCTTTATCTCCAAAGGCTTGGTTTAGAATTCCCGGCATGTAGTCTTGGACACTTCATACTTCCCGTTCTGTGCTTGGATTCTGAGAGGTAAGAAAGAGAAGCTCTCGGGTCAGCTAAAGCATTTGTCTAGAACTGGCACACATTCCCTGCGGCTATCACAGTCTCAGCCTTACCTAGATGCAAGGATGAGAAGAAGCACTTTCCACTTCTTTATGGGTGATTCACAGTGCAAAGGTATGTGTGGAATGGAAAAGGCTGTTCTTCCCATCTTTAGAAAAGACATTCAGCTACAGTGGAGTCTTTAAGACACATACCCTGTTCTTCCTAAGTATGTGACTGTTAATAAAACTGCTTAAATCATATAGAACGTCACAAAGAGTAAACATGCATTTTATGCTTTCTAAATTCTCCATTTTGTCCTTAGCTAGTCGATTTAAGAATCAACTCAGTTAAACCCCTGGTCCAAGAGTGAAATGTCATTCCTCCATCCATCAAATCCTGGCGTATACTTTGTCTTACATGAAGGAACACAGATCCACATTTGGAGTTCAGTGCTAAGGGCTGCTATATGGATGTACAAGCCATGTTCAGGCCTCAGGCTTGTAACCTTACAAATCTGTGATAGACCTACAAGAATTGTTGCTGAAGGAAGTAACATTTTCAGTGGCCTTTTTTGTTACTCACATAAAATCATATTCAGAGCAGAATGTGAGTCTTGTTCTACCTGCAACCCTGGAAGTATTAATCACTCTTTCATTTATGTTTTCATTGCCTTTAGGTTATTACAGTATTGATTCTCTCTGATAATTAATTTTTAACCAAGAAATTGATGAGTACATTCTGCTTTTTAAAATCAAACAATAAAAGTAAAGTAACTAATCCTGTTAATTGACATCTTTTATTGCACTCAAATCTCTTGCAAGATAAACAGTGTTACTAAATTCGTATCTAGCCTTCCAGACATATCTCTGCATCAGTCCATAGACAAATGCTTCCCTCTGATTTGTCTCATACAAGTTCTACATTTTGTGTTTGTATTTGCTTTATTCACTGAGAAGATTGGGTGTATATCAACTCCACTCTCTTTTAGAAAGAATAACTGCCTAGAATTGATTCCATTGTATGAACACAGAATAGTGACTATAGCCATCCCTTTATGGATAGATCCTGACAATGCTTCCAGCTTTTGACTAAAGATGGCAGTGTCCAAGGAGACATTTCTCACACATGCTCTTGCGCTTCCAGGTGAGTATATGGTTATGTCTTAGAGGTGGAATGCTAGATCAAAGAGTGTGCATGCCTTTGTGAAGACCAGATAGCCTTCTGGAAAGAGTCAACTGCAGAAATGACCTGCATCATAGAACTTCAATCTTGGATATTACATAATATTATTCTTGACATTTTAGACAGGGTATCCCTATGTAGGTCAGGCTGCCCTTAAACTTGAGATCCACCTACCACAGGTCTAGCTTCAAGTGAAGTGGGTATTTTTCTTTTGTAGTTAATCTCTGTTTGAATATTTTATATTTGGTAAGAAAAATGAACACAATTCATTGTTGTTTTCATTTCCTTGGTTATTCATGATGTCTGTACTTTCTTATGCTTGTTGAATATTTGCATTCACTCTTCTGTGGATATGTTGTACTTCTTTTATTATATCCTATACATTACCATAGTATTTTATAGGCATGTGGATTTCTCTGAGCCCCCTTAATTTACTTCCATTGATAATATCACTTCATTTTTTATCCAAAAACTACACTTCAATTCTTATATCCTGTAATTATATCTATATGTGCTTATATGATCATATACTCTTTCATATGTATATATGTATATATTCATGTAAATGTGCACATTCACTAATTTGATATTTATATAGTATAAAATATGTACCAATACTTTGATAATTATGGGGGTATAAATATTAGATAAATAATATAAATAATAAAACATAAATCTGAGGAATTACTATAGTAAGTCTCAGCATAGATACTGGCATGTCCACATAGGTGGTTGGCTCAGGCCCAAGCTCTTGTTGATCACTTTGGATGTAATACATGCATTTAAAAAAAAACCTCTCAGGGTGCTGCTGGAGAGATGGTTCAGCAGTTAAGACAATGACTGATCTTGCAGTGGACCTGGGTTCAGATCCCAGTATCCACATGGCAGTTTACAACTGTATGTAATTACAGTTCCATAGAATCCAGCAGTATCTTAAGTTTCTGTGGGTGTGCATACTGATGGCGCATAGATATACATGCAGGTAAAATATTCATAACCATACAATAAAAATAAATGTTGTAAAAATAATCTCAGAGTCTAATAATAATGCTTTTAAGAAAAAGAAATTTATCATCCATCTATCTGTCTGTCATATACATATAGCAATACATCTATAATCTACATATTATGTCTCTATGTGTAATCAATTATTTCTCCATCTACTTACTGAAAATTACCTGCACTGTATATTATAAGTCTAGTACTTATCTCAGAGATTTATGAATATTAATTGATTTACTTTTGGTGACACTCATAGTAGGCAGATAACCTTATCCTAATTTTATATAGTAGGAACAAAAAATTCCAGGAATTTATGTAAAGCTGAACAGCTTCCTATCAATTTCTTCTGTAATTTTTACTGAAGCAATTGGATTTCAGACTTTAATTTTTTCTCACATTTAGAGCAAAATTTAAATTTTGTATTTTAGCCTTTTTGGTGTTGACAACCTCCCTATGAAGAAAGCATTCCTCTTGCTAAGAGTCTTCTCCATCCCTTTCCAGAAGGAGAGATGAAGAAACACAAGGGAAAGCATTTGATGCAGAGCCCAGTTCTTGCTTCATGAATGTGAATGCCCAGGATGCTATAAAACGAGCACAGTCTTCGTAAATGTCTTGTGTGTTGTCTGCTCCAATGACTTCTGCCAGCCTATAGGCAAAAAGCAAGGCTGACCGAAGGATACTCATTTGGGAGGAGGCAACACTAAGAGCACTGATTCAAGACGAGTGGGAATGATCCCAATAAACACATTTTGGATTACGTGTGTGTGTGTGTGTGTGTGTGTGTGTGTGTGTGTGTGTGTTCATATATATATGTATAATCAAATTTCATAAAACAGTTCTTTGGGATTCTGTTGGACATAATCGGATATTTAATAGCACATTGCATATCTTTATAACACTGACTACTCCTATTTAGTATTATAGTAGGGATTTGTTCTTTTTATTTAAACGTGTTTTAGATCATTTTGTCCTTGCTCATGCTAATGCTAAGGGTATCTTTACAGTATCATGTATCCCCTTTTCTATGTAACAGAACTGTGGTTGGTGTTTTAAATATTGATCTTGGACTTGAGCATTTTGCTGAATTTTTTTAATGGTCTAATTGATTTTTGGTTGAAGTTTGGGGCATTTTAAAAAGGCAAAACTAAAGGCAGGTTTGTCTCCTCCTTCTGATGTGTAAAATAATCAATTTCCCTCCTACTTTTCTGTATTATTTTACACAGAAATTTGTTGAAATATTTAAGATCTCAGGGTATGGAGAAACTATCCTTATGTTGTTTTGAACATTAATGAAAATTCTATTTTTCATCACTTGGTACAATGTATACTTTGCCTTTAGGAGAAATATTCTTATCACTTGGTATACTGAAAGCTTTTAGTAGGGAATTGTCTTACATTTGTGTTTCTAGCCTCTTCAGAATTATGATAGAATGTTTTACTTTCCATATAAATTAATATAATATAATCCAATGATACACTTCTGAAAGTTCAACCATCCATCTCTCTCTTTTTTTTTTAAAGACTATACATTGTCCCAATATATTTTTTAAATATACCATGGACTTCTTTGATGGCATCTTTTATGTATGTCATCTTTTTATTAAAGAGTGAATGTAGTCCTTGGTTTCTCTGTGCTGTGTTAAGCTTCTGATTTTACTTTCAGAGTTAGGCTGATTGTATCTGATGAGTTGAATTTTTCCACATTTTTCTTCTTGCCTACATTTTCTAGAAGAGATGACCAGGGTCTGAAAGTTGATAGCCTCCACACTTAACGTACAATGGACTTTATAAATTCTAGGAAGTGCTCAAACTCGTAACACTTTCTCCAGTGTTTATTATACTGGTTATTTTATATAGTTAATCTTGAGCCAAATTTAATTATACACATTTTTCATACAAAAATCACTTATATCTGTGGAAGTGATTTTCAGCTGTGTTTGTATAAGTTTATTTATAGTATACTTTATATTTATATAAAATTATAAATGCTATATCATCCATAATTATGTCTTACTTCCATATTACTTGTGTTATATTCTTTTTTATTTCTTGATCTTTATGTGAGGTATTGAAATGAAATTGATTGACCATTTGTTATTTTTCCAAAGAATATTGTACATTAGTTTTCTATTATTGAAACAATTTTCTCTACAAATTATTTTTACTTTGTGTTAATTGCTTTTTTATTTTTCAGTTTCTCAATTTTCATGTTATATCATGCTTACAGCTATATATTTCCCTCTGTGTACTGTATTATCTATATTGCAAGGGAAATGATTTATTTTTTCTGATTATTATTCTTGAATACAAGTTTCTAGCTTATATTCAAAAAGATATTTAGTCTAGGACTCATTCCAAATGTTTAAATTTTTGCATTGCGTTTAACTTTCATTATAGATAAAATTCTTTCATTGTTCATGAATGTTAAATTTTATTAAGTAATGATTGACAATGGGAATTTTTTGTTAATTATGAAACACTAAACAATCTTAGATTTCCTTTAATTTGGTTTTGTAGCTTTTTTAATTTTTAATATTTGTAATATTATAAATGTCCTTTAGTAATCTATTTTTGTTGAGTGAAATTTCATATATATACATTATTCTTAGTATTTAATCTGAGATTGATATATTATTCAATACTTTATTATTATTATTTTTAAATGTATTATATAAATTTTATTTTTGTTCACATAACTTATCAATTTCTTTAGAACTTGATATTACATTATAAAACCATAATAATGAGTGTGTAAATTTGTTTTATATTCTTGTAATTTTCCCCTTTCATGTTTGAAAATTACAGCTTTACTCGCAAAAAAAAAATGTCCTACCATTTAGGTAGATTTTTCATATTACCTAAGTAAACTAGCGGCATCTCTATTCATTTTCTGTTATTTTCACAACCCAGTCTGTGTTTTGGATAGATAGGTTTCCAGTCAGAAGGTCTCTGGTCTCGAAAGAACTGAGCCCATCCACAGAACACAACAGATTATTAAATATGTAAATATGTATGTGACAAAATACAAAACATCTTTGCCTTAAAACACCAAACTCTACTTTTATTTTTATTTTCTTAGTGGTTTTCCTATTTTAATGAACAGCTGCTAAATTTTGTAGAAAGATGATCATTGCTTTGTGTTCAGTTGAGCATGTACTTTTATTCTTGTTATGGGTGGTAGTGGTGAGGATTCCCTGGAACCTGTATACCTGTCTGAGCCTGGAACTCCATGCCCAAACATTACACAGCCTTCCAACAGCAGCTGGGCCTCGTACAGAATTCTGATCCTCCAATAACCAGTCACTAAGTCAAAGATACACTTTGTTCTCTGTTCTCCCTGGGAACACGTAGGGTGTAAAATCCTGATACACTGTGGAAGTCAAGGGACTGCCTTGATTATCAGTCCTTGCTTTCTATCTTATTTGGAGACAAAAGCTCATTATTATTATTATTATTAATTACTATTTTGCTGCTATATACAACAGGCTTACTTGTCTATGAGCTTCTGAAGATTCTCCTGTCTCTGCCTTTCATCTACCAGTAGGAAAAATGGAATTAGAGACATATGCTGATATAACAACCTTTATTTGCATTCTTAGAATACAAATATAGGTCTTCATGCTTCCACAGCAGGTATTTTAGGCACTTAGTCATCTCTCCAGCACTGATTCAGTATTAAAATAATACTTTTCTTCCTGTCATAGTGCCAGATACATGTAGACACACAATGAAAGCCCAGAACATTCTACTTTTATGCTTATGGCAACATGCATATGTATTCACCATGCTAAAAACGATTATCAAAGATTTCATTTGAAGATACATTAAAAGTAATTCCTCCAAGTTGTCAGTTAACACTTCTGAAACTTTTCACAGCAGCAGATGAAAAAAATACAACTGTGATTAAGCAAGGAAGTCCTGTTATTTTTCTTCATATACTGTACTACTTGCATTGTGTATAACTGGCAATTACTGTCAAGTCACCATGTCATAGATATGCTATTTGTTATCTTTTCTCCAAGTTATTTCCTGTCTAGATATAACCAGTGTTAAAGGTAATGAAATGCAGAGTAATAATTGCAACAGCAACCGAGTCTTTGAAGAATTTCCAGTAGATTTACACTTAGTTTCAGCCAAAAGGCTAAGAAGCAATTCAGCTAGATTTACAGAACAGAGAATTTTTTTCTTAACCTTATCATTAGCAATTTTATCAATTCCATAATTACACAGTGGTGAGAAGGTAATTTGCAACTTGACTCTCAATTTCCCACTACCATGTTGTAAATTCAGCCTCTATTAACATTTTATGCCATGTGATAACCAAACAACAACAACAAAAAAGAAAGAATAGCAACAACAGCATTATGGCTTTATAGTCCAGGAGGGAATTTTGGAATTCATAACAATGAATTTGCCTGCCCATCCTCAAACTTTTGAAGACAAGTTTCTTCTCTGAGACTCCTGGCATCCTCCTTCACAATCTTTATTTAGACTTTGAAGAGAATATAGCCAGGAAAACTTTAAGCTTTCTTCCTTAAACATACCCAGCATAATTTACAGAGTTCATCTGTATACTGTTGGTAAAAATCATACCAGAATTTATCACTAATGCACTAGTCTTTTTGCTGGGTGGAGGTAGGACACATAGAGTGAAAATAATCCAAAGGCAAGAAGCTTTTTCCCTGGGAAAAAGAACCTGTTAGGCCACAGTGTGAGGAGTCAGAAGCACAGTGTTTTGTGTCTTGATTGAGTGGATTCTTTGCTTCTAAGGGTATGGGGATGTGCCAGATACTATTCTGCTACTGTCATAAGTCACTATAACCATCAGCAAATTATCTGGGCTTACAGTTCCAGAGCGAGAATCCACAATGGCCAAGGGAGGTATGACAGTAGGTAACTAGAGCAGGAAGCTAAAGATCACCTTTGCATCCACATGCAAGAAGCCAAGAGAAAACTAGCAGTGGGGTGATGTTATGAATTCTAAAAGCCTACCTACCGTCAGTGACACAATTCCTCCAGCAAAACCACACAACTATATAACCTCCTCAAACATGTCACCGACTGGTGAGCAGGTGTTTTAATATGTGAGCTTTTGGGGGACATTCTCATTCTAATCACCACAGGGCCATAACCTCATTTAATTTGTGATGTCCATTTTAAGAATAAAAATACCAAATGAGGGGCTGGAGAGATGAATCCGCAGTTAAGAGCACTTTCTGCTGTTGCAAAGACCTGGGTTCAAATCCCAGCACCTTCATGGTGGCTCACATCTGCCTTCAACTACTTTCCAGGTGATCCACTGCCTTCTTCTGGCTTCCACAAGCACCTGGCATACCCATGGTGTACACACATATCTGTAGGCAAACACTCCTATATATGAGATAAAAATAAATACTTAAAAACAAAACAATACAAAAATGAAGGTTAAGAGAATAAGCATAGAACCCATGCAAGTGAAGTTTGCTGAGTTTTAAATTTCGTAAGCTTCATGCTTATATCACTCTTCCCATATCAGATCAAATTGAGTTTTTCCCCCGTCATTCCTTTATGTCAGTTTTTGTTTCTTTGTTCCCTACTCAGTACCTTGAAGGGTAGCTGCTTATGTCAGTCTTTCTGGCTGTTGTTCTGCAAAGTCAAGGTTTAATCTATTTTTCATGATGTAGATCAGGGGTTGACACATGGTTAAATCCTAAAAGTTCCTCTCAATTAGTGGCCAGAATTCCCAAATTCATGCACCATTCTTTTTATGTTACCCATTAAAGCAGATGTGCACTGTCTGTTACCAACCTCCTTGCTTTTCATGAGCAGCAGCAATTGTATTGAGTTTTAGGGTAAAGATAATCCTCTGTTGTGTTCAGTTTGTCAAAAAATACCTTATTTCTCTTCATTTATATTCTGATCATATTCTTCACCACTCATCAAGACCTTACAGATCCTCTTGCCCTCTCTCTAACCACCCAACTATAAGTTCTTTCTGAACAAGCCAAAAACAATATAATGACCCCCTCAAACAAAAAAAAATATAAAATACCCCCCAAACCACCATTCGCAACTAAATAAAAGCATACATAAACACACACACACACATACACACACACACACACACACACACACACACACACACACACACACACACACACCAAAACACAGAAAACAAAAACAAAACAAACAAACAAAACAAAAAACCCCGTTGAGTCATTATATGTGGTCAACTGATCCTGAACATGAGGCCTTCCCTGGAGTGTGTGATATACTCAGTGTCACTCTACTAGAAAAACTGATTTTCTGTCTCCCAGCAGGTATGACATTTAGGTTGTTAACCTAGTGGCTTGGTTTCCTTTCCTTTTATTCATTTGTTCATTCATTCATTCATTCATTCAGTTTTAAATATAACAAAATAAAGTAAAATAAGATGAAAACAAAAACTACCATATCAAAGTTGGACGAGACAAACCAACAGAAGAAAAAAGAGTCTAAGAAAAGGAACAACAATCTTGTTGACTCACTCAGGATTCCCATAAAAACATTAAATGGGAAGCAACAATAAAAAAAAAAAAAAAAAAAAAACACAGAGGACCTTGTACAGACCCAACTGAGCCCTGTGCATCCTGCTTCAGTCTCTGTGTGTTCATATGAAATTTGCTCATGTTGGTTTAGAGGACCTTGTTTTCTTGGTGTCCTCCATCCCCTCTGGTTCTTACATTCATTTTGCCTCCTTTTCCTAGGGATTCTTGGAGTTCTGAGGGGATATTTAATGGAGACATCCCATTTAGATACGATTCCAAGGTCTCTCACACTCTGCATAATGTCTGGCTGTGGGTCTCTACATTTGTTGCCATCTGCTGCAGGAGGAAGCTTCTCTGATGATGGCTGAACAAAGCTTGATCTATGAATGTGGCAGAATACCATTAGGAATCATTTCATTAATTCATTTTTCTTCTTCCTTTCTTTCTCCCTTCCTTTCTTTCTCCCTTTCTCCCTTCCTTCCTTCCTTCCTTCCTTCCTTCCTTCCTTCCTTCCTTCCTTTCTTTCTTTCTTTTTTCTTTCTTCCTTCCTTCTTTTCTCCATTCCTTCCATTCTTTCTTTCCTCTCTCTCTCTCTCTCTCTCTCTCTCTCTCTCTCTCTCTCTCACCAGTATTATGGTTTCATCCCAGGTCCCTGGTCTGTCTAGTCTCAGGTTCTTTGTCAACCAAGCAATGTTGGTCAGTATGGGTTCCATCTCATGGGAGTTAACCTTAAGTCAACTTAAGGTTATTGGTTGGTTACTCCCACAAACTTTGTGCCACCATTGCCCTAGCTTATCTTGCAGGTAGTACACCATTGTGGATAAAGGATTTGTTTTTGAGTTGGTGTTTACACTTCTCTTTTGATAACATGCAGAATATTTTCCTCTACCAAAGACCCTGGAATGTAGGAGTGAAGGTTCTATATAGGCATCAGCTCAGCATCTGCATGTTCAATGAGTTGTGTAGATGTCTTCAGCAATGGGTCATTATTGTCAGTTTGTGAACAGTCTGGCTTATTTAAGAATTCCCAGGGGTCCTTTTTGGCCAAGAACTCAATTAGATATAACCCAGTCCCAGTACTGGAAGCTTTATTTGGTGATAAGAAATGGCCAGTTGTGACTGTGTCTTCCCCATTATTTGGTGAATTCATTTAGACTACCTTCATATCATATGTATTTTAGGAAGTTTCTACTGTATTATGTTTCCATAATACCCCTTAAATGCACCTTAATTTGATCTGTCTCTCCCTGTATTAATTTCCATAAACCCTTCTCCACACTCAACTACCAACTTGATACTTCCATTTAGACACCCTTCCATCCACATCTATTTATTGTTTTTATCTTCCCTAAGGCGATCTGTCTGTTCCCTCTAGTTTCTCGCTCTTTACCTACCTTCTGTGTTTCTATAGAATGTAGCTTTGTTAATATTCACTTAACATATAATATTAACATTTAAGTGAATATATATTTTCTCTTTCTGAATCTGGGGTAACTCACTTAGGATGATTTTTTTCTAGTTCTGTCCATTTGCCTTCAAATTTTATGATGTCAGGTTTTTTAACAGCTGAGTACAACTCAATTTTGTATATGTATCACATTTTCTTTATTCTTCTGTGGAAGAACATCTAGGTTATTTTCAATTTATCTCTATTTTGAACAGAGCAGCAGTGAGCATTGTTAAGCAAATGTCTCTGTGATGGGATGAAACATCCTTTGGGTATATACCTAAGAGTTGTATAACTGGATCTTGAGGTTGATTGACTCCCATCTTCCCCAGAAACCGCTGCACTGATTTCATAGTGGCTATTTTGTAGTCCCACCAGCAAAGTATGATTGTTCCTCTTACTCCACATTTTCACCAGCATGAGCTATCACTTGTTTTGTTGATCTTAGCCATTCTGACAGGTGTAAAATTAAATCTCAGTGTAGTTTTGATTTGTATTTCTCTTGTGGCTAAGAATGTTGAACATTCCTTTAAGTGCCTTTCAGCCATTTGAGTTCCCTGTTTAGGGAATTCTGTTTAGGGTGCTGGAGAGATGGCTCAGTGGTTAAGAGCACTGTCTGCTCTTCATGAGGTCCTCAGTTCAATTTCCAGCCTCTACATGGTGGCTAAGTACCATCTGTAACTGGAACTGACTCCCTCTTCTGGTGTGCAGGAAGACAGAGCACATATATACATGAATAAATATAAATAAATCTCTTTAAAAAAAAACACCTCAAAACAATAACAGTTGAAATTAAAAAAAGAATTCTGTTTAGATATGTACTTTATTTTAATTATATATAGCTTCTTGAGTTCTTGATGCATTTTTTTTATTAGCCCTCTATCACATATATAGTTGGTAAAAATCTTTTCTCATGCTATAGGCTACCACTTTGTCTGATTGACAGTATCCTTTGCCTTGAAGCTTTTCAGTTTCATGAGATCCCATTTATTAATTTTTAGTGCCAGTGCTAATGGTGTTCAGAAAGTTGTCTCCTGTGCCAATGAGTTTAAGGTTATTCCCCACTTTCCCGTCCATCAGATTCAGTGTATCTGGTTTTCTTTTGCTTTCTTTAACATTTTACATACCAACCACAGATCCCTCTCTCATCCCTCCCCTGCTTCCCCCTACCTTCCTCCCTGACCTGCCCTCTATCCCCTCCTCCAAACGGGTAAATCCTCCTATGGTGGGACAGCAAAGCCTGGTCCTTTCAGTTGAAGAAGAACCAAGCCCTCCTCACTACATAAAGGGTGAGCAAGGTGTCTGACCATAGGTAATGAGATCCAGAAAGCCAGCTCATGCACCAGGGTTAGATCCTGATCACACTGCCAAGGGCCCCTCAAACAGACCCAACTACACTACTGTCTCACATATGCAGAAGGTCTGGTCCAGTCCCATGCAGGTTCTACTGCTGGCAAGTGGGTGGAATTAGAAAATATCATCCTGAGTGAGGTAACCCAGACTCAGAAAGAAAAATATGATATGTACTCACTCATAAGTGGATACTAGGTATAAAGCAAAGGATAATCAGACTACAACCCACAGCTACCAGAGATGCCAGGAAACACGGAGGACCCTAAGAGGGATGCATGGATCACCTTGAGAGGGGGAAACAGAGGAGATCCTAATGAGTAAACTGGGGATGGGGGTGGGCAATAGAGGGGAGGGGATGGGAGATGAGAACATGAGGGAACAGGATGATGGAACTGGGGAAGGGATGGAGTGGGAGAGCAATGGAAGTGTATCTGGTTTTATGTTGAGATCTTTGATCCAATTGGAGTTGAGGTTTTTTTTAATAGTATTTTTATTTTATAATTAACAATTTCACATATCAGCCACAGATTTCCCCATCCTCCCTCCTCCCACCCTCAGCCCTTCCCCCCAATCCACTCCCTGCTCCCACCTCCTCTAAGGCAAGGCCTCCCCTGTGGAGTCAGCCCAGCCTGTGCATGAGGATAAGTATGAATCTATTTGTATTCTTCTACATGCAGCCATCTAGTTTGACCAACACATCATGCTGTCTCTTTCTTTTCAGTGTATATTTCTGGCTAGTTTATAAAAAAATCAAAATCAAGTGTCTATAGGTTTTCAATTCGATTCCATTGATCAGTGTGTCTTCTTTTATGGCAATACGATGCTGTTTTTATTGCTATAGATTTGTAGTATTTTGAAATCAGGCATGATGATACTTTTCACAGTTCTTTTATTTTTCAGGACAGTTTTACATTTCCTGTTTTTTTTTGTGTGTGTGTGTGGGTGTGTGTATTTGTGTTCATATGAAGTTGAGAATTATCCCTTCAATATCTGGGCAGAATTATGTTTGAATTATCACTGAAATTGCATTACATCTATAGACTGCTTTGGGTGTGTTAATTCCACTGATCCATAGTTCTATTTTTTAAATGTTCTATTTGTTTTTAATGGAGTCCAACCACATTTAGTAACTTATAATATCTTTATTTAATGAAGACATGCCTGTGCTTTGGCTTGCTCTTTTCTGGCTCAATAGCAAAAAGAGGAATTGAATATCATAATTTGAAAACAATCTGAACTTCAGTTTCTCATCTATACATGGAAAAAAGAGAGACCAATTCAAAATTTATTCTTCACAGAGCTATTGTAAGGAGCAAATAGGCTAGGTGATTTTAAAGAAAGAAAAATGTGTTCTCTATATACTGATTAAAAAGATTGAAAGTAAAACAAAATGTGTAGATTTAATGTTCTAACATCTTGCCTGCTTCACTTTTCCTCCAATTTATTTATTGGATGTGTGAACAGTGTTCCCAAATATGGAGACATGTATGTGATGCATGCTGTTTCTTCTAGAAGCCCAGTGAAGTGCCATGCCAGATTGCTCTTCATTTCTGGACTGTGGACAGGACCTTACCTTACTAAACACAGTGTTCTGGGTCAAAGTTTATTTCTAATTTAAACTGTGGTGGCTTTTATAGCCTCCCCTCACTTTATTCTTGAATCTACAGCAATACATCTAGTGCATTCCTTGTTAAGAAGGTACACTAACAGGAAGGTAAAGTTATGCTTTTTTCTTCAAAGTGCTTAAAAATTGATTTTACTTTTATGAATTCACTGTATCTTATACTTTATAGTGTTGTATTGTTATCTCTACAAATATATCCCTTGGCTGAAGTTGGGATCTCTAGATAATTGTGTTCCAAATATTTCCCTGGTTTCCTGAGTACAGTCTCTTTTATTCACAGTACTGCAGACTCTTTTCCCATTGTCAAGACATCTTTATAACAAAATGGAAATCTTAGTCATGATCACATCTAACGGGGACTCTTTGGGAGGCTGCTGTGAAATTTTTCTTGGGGAATTGTGCACAAGTGTCTCCTCACTCTTTATACAGTACCAGTGACAGACCAAAGTAACAGTTCCACCCAAATCTAGTTTGCTGACCTGGTGAGTTACGTGGACTTACTTATAGGAGCATAGGTGACTGGTTACTACCAGGTGCTTGAGTGATGGTCTGTGTTGTTAACATGACAGAATCCAGAATCACCCACAGAATTCAGCTCCAGACCCATCAGTGGTGAGTTATCTTGTTTCCTCTGGGGTGGGGAGATCAATTCTTTGTGTGATCCTACCTGGGGTCTTGTGCTATGTAGATGGAGAAAAGAAACTGGGCAACAACTTTCATTTATCCCTTTTTGTTTCCTAATTGTGGATGTGATGTGAACAGTTGCTTCAAGGTTCTGTTCTATTGATGTCTCCCCCAGTGATTGACTGTACTTGGAAGTGTGAACTAAAATGAACTCTTCCTCTTTGGAGTTACTTTTAGCAGAGTATTTTGTCACAGCATCAGGAAAAGAAGCTGAGAGCACAGTTGAGCCCAAATAGTTTCATCAGTGAGGATTCCTCCCTCAGCCTGATGATGACTTCCCCCTAGCTGTATAGATGGAATGCCCCCTTCAGTAAAAGTTGACATCTATATACTTTCTTTATACTTCATCACCTCTGAGATAATCTAAATTTGGCAGGGAGGTAGAGGAGGGAGCAGTTTGAATTCTAGAAGAGGGTCTAATGACCACCCACCTTCTCCTGTAAGAGAGAATGTCACCATGCCATGGCCTGGCTGTTTCTTTCTAGTACTCAGCTGCTAGCTGTGGTGGTAATGGCTCTCATGCCCAGAGACATTCCACAACAAAGGCACTAACTACACTTTGCAGGATATTATGAAAGAACGGCTTCAAGTGAATAGAAATATAAGAAGAAACAGTCTAAAATATATCTTTCTAATAGCCTTTTAGCCTGTAATTTATTCCACTTAATTTCCCTTTTGTTTAGATCATTGTTGGTTTTTATATTTGAAAATGGGAAATGTGGGCAGTAATTTGATTTGTAATCATAGCTTGCATCAAAATGTAATAGTAGAGAGAAGGAAACTTCAATCTTGGCTTTCCTGAGTTATTCACACACACACACACACACACACACACACACACACACACACACACACACACTCACACACACACCAGCCATCTTTGAAACTATACTACTGATTCATAAATACCTAAATCATGCAAATCTGCTCTTGTGGGCTCTACTAAGTTAAGTGAAATCACATTGAATGACTTGATTCATAACTTAGCCAAGGTTTCACTTGCTTTGTCTTTACACATGCCATCTACAAAGTTTACTTGCCAGCCAACTCTAGAGTAGGCATAAGGAAGGCAATAAATGACAGGAAGACATGCACAAATGAAAGAGGAACTAATCAGACAGCCCTTGCTGGGGATCTGAAAGCATTTCTTACTATTCCCCCATCACCTTTTCAATATTTTATACATTTTTAGATGTAAATAAGTGAAGATCTGCTCTTAGTAAGTTGTCAATTACATTAGGAAAGAGAGCACTTTATCCTTTTAACTGTACCTTGATAAAGAACTAGGGAGTATTCCTACTTCTAGGAGGCCAGGTGTTTTCAGGTTGGACATGAGTATTTGGAGTTCATTGAACAGAACTTAATCATTTGGACCCGAGTCTTTGTTTTTCTACTTACTGATTTTTTTTTAAAACTTGGATGAGTTATTCAGCGTCTGGTTCACTATTCTCATTAGTTAAAGAGATTACATGTACTATGTCTTTCATTTCACTTGGTTACAGGGAGAGTCAGATGCTAACAGGGATGACGATTGTTTTGCTTCCAAGAGTAATATCTAATCCACAATTTGAGGTGCTATACTGTAAGACAATAAACATAATTTCTTGTTTTTTTGCTAGTTGTGTGTCATTTTTATTAGTGAGTTCATTACAGTATAGACATTTTAAAAATAAAGTGGACAAGGGAATTGGATATTTTCCCTGACAAATATATAAATAGGTACATCAAAGTACAACCATTATTCAGAAAAATGCAAAACCACATCCAGAAATAGTCAAATACAAAAATAAAGTTAAACACAAATTTGAAATGATAACAGGTACTGAGGAAGAAAGATGTGGAGAAATTGAAGTACATTACACTGTTGGTGGGAATGTAAATGTCACAACCACATAATTTCTAAAATATCCAATTTTTCTTGAGAAGACACAAGCAAATACAGAATGGGACCTATCAGAGTTTATATACATACATATATATATATATATATATATATATATATATATATATTTGTATATGATTTCAAAGCTGAGCACTTTGTATTGGATAATCTGTTAGGGAACTCATAGCAAAGAGAAGCCAATTTTCCCTCTCTCAACGGTCATTGGTTACCTATAGTTCTCTTTCTAGGGTGTGGCCCTGTGATATTTTCCTTTTCTACATTATCATGTCTGTTGGTGTCATTCAGGTCTCATTTGGGTTACCATATTGTTAGGGTATCCTGGGTGTAGTTTCCCTGTCATTTTGAGGAGGTGTAATCTCACAGTAGTCTGCCTGTTACTCTGACTCTTACAAACTCTCTGCCCATTCTGAAATATTTTCTGAACCTTAGATGCAGGAGCTATATTGTAGATGGGTCTGGTGTGACTAGGCCTCACACAATCCACTGATCTCTGCATTATGACATGTTGTGGTTTTCTATAATAGTCTTCATTTTCTTTAAAGAATAGCTTATTTGGTGATGGGGTGAAAGCTACAGTTATCTGTAAGTATAAGAATAAGTTTTATAATTCAGCTATGAATTAATGCCGCTCTAATAAATTGACAGTAATAGGTTCTCTTTTAAGATCCATGACCTCACTAGCCCCCTCAGTAGTTGGCTAGGTTTCTAGTACTAGGAATGTTTTCTTTCCTATTGAGTGAGCCTTAAGCTTAACTAGACAGCTGTTGGTTACCACCAAGATGAGTGTCACTATTATACCTTTAGGGTTATCTTGCCATGCTGATCATTCTTATAGTTCACAATGGATAGAACTATAGATTGCTTCCCTCCCTTGGCAGCTTACACAGAATTTTTTGGTATTATATAAGGTAAACTATAGAAAGGAGATTTTCAGGGTATAACCAGCTTGACTCTTTCCAGCCCTGTTTCCAAAGTGTATTATGTCTTCAGCAACAGGGACTTAGCAACAACTTCTTAGAGGTAACCAAGAGTAGCAGCAATACTGTATGTATATTGTTTGGGAGTCTCTTGGACTACCCTGCCCGACAATTTTAATGGTAGTTTCTCATGCCTGGCATTGGAGTTTGGTTAGATTGTCTATGGCTCTTGCTGAAAGCATTTTCAGCCCAAGTGACATAGCTTAGCATATATATTATAGATAAATTTAAATCATTTAAGATTTTATACACACATACATATCTATCTGTCTGTCTGTCTATCTACTGTAGGTGAATATAAAATAATATAATTCCTGGTTTCATCAAAGAATCTTGGTATTATTTCCCCCTCCTTCTTCCCTCCCTCCCTCCCTCTCCTTCTGTATTGACCTCTGCCACTAACTAAAATGCACACATCATACAACTCCAAATTTTTAACATTTCCAAGTCTCAAATTTCATCTAAATCTCATCTTAACAAATTAGATATGAGATTGGAAGGATAATTCATGTAAAATAAATAATTCAATTGTGAAGCTGTAAAATTGTACACATTAAATATTTAGAAAATACAGTGGTGAGGTAGGCATAAGTAGAGATTACCATTTTGAAAGAGAGAAATCAACAAGTATGGAACCATGACTGACTAGCAAGTCCAAAATCTGACAGAACAAATTCCAGTGTATTTTGAACATCAAAAATAATACAGTCTGGCTCAATGCTTTGTCTTTTGGCCTCACTGCAGTGGTGGTCCCACCTATGATCCTACTGGAGCACCCATGTTGCTTTAAGTTTGGAAAATACCAAGACCTCTGGTGTCTTCAGTGTCATTTCTGAAAAGATCCAGTCTGAATT
Source organism: Peromyscus eremicus (assembly GCF_949786415.1). Classification (NCBI taxonomy): domain Eukaryota; kingdom Metazoa; phylum Chordata; class Mammalia; order Rodentia; family Cricetidae; genus Peromyscus; species Peromyscus eremicus. The sequence goes on along the minus strand of NC_081425.1, from coordinate 97,357,321 downwards.
ACTGAAACCAAAGAAGGGATAGAGCTCCACAACATGGGTTTCTGGTAAACCTACTGAACTTACTGCCCCATCATATGGAATCCCAGTATGGCCCCAGCCTTCTTTCATTTTTTGTCTTATAGATATCCTCTTTTTAGTTCATGAGGACAACATTTCTGCTGGTGTAAGACTTTCTTTAGTCCTGGCTTCTGCTCCCAGGCTGATTACATCATAAGTCACACTCATTCTCTTTATGAAGCTACTGTCCAGCCCTACTCTTGGACTTCTCTGTAGATCATATGTTCTCTTTTTCTCTCATTCATATTCTCTCTCTCTCTCTCCCTCTCTCTCTCTCTCTCTCTCTCTCTCTCTCTCTCTCTCTCTCTCTCTCTCTCTCTCTCCCACTTCACCTGATATAGGTTGTATATAGTTTATCTTTGCTCAATTGCTTCATCTATATATCATTCTTCCTCCATTACTGTATACTACAAGAAAAATAAGAGTATACATATAATTGGTTTGCTTAGAAACTCTAGCAATGGAATATCACAACTATGTCACTTAACATTCCACACTAGAGGACAGTTCAGTAAATTTTTTGTCACTTTGTCATAAGGAATGCCTTTCCTCCAGTACATATTTTCCCATTTTCACCTGAGGCTTCAACAGATGGTCTTTCTTCCCTGTACCAACTGTCTCCTTTAGACAGCCTAAGCTTTATCTAACATATTGTCTCAGTCTCCCCATCAACTGGCTCTCCATTTTAAGGTTCTAGCCCAAACACATGTTATTTTGCTAAGGCTGCTGTTATAAAGCACTATAGACTAGATGTCTTAGAGCAAGGGCCAGGACAGCCAGGGCCATTGCAAAGAGAAACCCTGCCATCTCAAAATAAATAAATAAACAGATAGATAGATAGATAGATAGATGATAGATAGATAGATAGATAGATAGATAGATAGATAGATAGATAGATTAAAAAAGAAAGAATAGAGGAAGAAACAGATTTTCCTTTCTGGGGGCTTCATGCCCATGGTCAATCTGTCTTCAGCCTTGATTTCCTCTTTTTCAGCTCCTCTTAATTTGCAGACAGAACCATCTTTAGGGCTTAATTCCTTCTAAAGCACCATCAATTAGCAATTAACTGCCAAAACAAGGACTTAGCATAAAAACCAGGGACTTAAGGGTAAACCCAGCCAGAGCCTGCCTTCCCCATGCTGCTGCCTGTGAGAGTGCTGGCAAGTCTGATTTCAGAGCAAGCCCTATTGGTCCCCAGGCCGTGTGGAATGTCGCCATGGTAGGTGGAACTGTTGATAGCTTGTAGCTGTCAGGCTTTTGCATGCAGATGGACCACAGCAGGGGAAAGTGTTAAATTGTCTGTGAATTCACTGACACTTCTGTGTCTAGAAATAAATAAGCAGAGCCTATGACCCTGGTAATTGAACCAAAAATGGGGCCAGGAACACTAGGCAATAAAAACCAGTAGTTGAAATCAAAGTTTCCTTAGAATCCCTGAATCCTGGAGCTGGAGAGATGGCTCAGCAGATAAGAGCACTGACTGCTCTTCTAGGGGACCCATATTGAATTCCCAGCACCCACATGGCAGCTTACACCTGTCTGTAACTCCAGTTCCAGGGTTTCTGACACCCTCAGACAGACATGCAGGAAAAATACCAATGGACTTAAAATAGAAATAAATTATTAAAACACACACATGATAATAACAGAACAATAAATAATCTCTGAATCCTACAGCAGAGGTTCCTGGTCCTAAACAGTGTCATGGCTCTCTCTGATAGACTTCACAGAAATTCATGTTAAGACTTTTATTAATTATCAGACTTCAGGAGATACTATATGTAATCTGACATCCTAGCATTAGCTTTTATTAATGATTAATACTGATTTATTTACTCCACATATCATTTTTTTATAAGATATACAATAGATACCTATTGTGTTCCAGATCCCATACTCAGTGCTTCTATCTTGATGAAATCACATTGTCTCCAGCAAGGTTCTCAGAGCATAATGCATAGTGCTTTTCCTCCCTGAGTGACAGCTCCTTCCACATACATGAAGAGATTGTGTAATTCAGTTGTGACTGGTGTCTTTCTTCTGGGACTTGGTTTCCATGTATCGATATGACAAATTGCATAATGGACTGCAAATATGTTCACACCCTAATCTGTAGAAATTTCTAGTAGTTGCTTAATATTTCTAAAAATGAAAATTGAAAATTTGACTAGTTTAAGAAACTTGAGAAGGGAGATTTCCCTGGGGGATACAGGTGGTCTTAATGGAGTCCCAGAAGAATTTCAGAAGAGGCCTGAAGAAGAGCCTCAGAGAAGCTTGCTGAATGATGTTAAAGAAGAATGCTGTGCTGCCTGTTGAAGAAGGGGCCCCAAGCCCAGGAGTACAGGTGACCAACTCCTGTGAATCAGGTGGAGAGAAACATGCTCCTGAGAGCCTGAACCAGTCCTGTGGACATCTTGACTTTAGCTCCCAGACTGAGTTTGTATTTGTGTCCACCAAATCTATGAGACTATGAGTTTCCACTAAGTGGAGGATTGTAGCAGCAACAGGAGAGTGGTAGAATCTTGTTATCAGTCATCAAGTGTAAATCTTTCCTTTGCATTATTCTTTAACATCTGCTGACGTATGTAATGCCCACCATTGCCTGGTAATTCTGCCTTAGTGATGCTTCATCCTTCTGTTCCCATTTTCATCTTTTCCGTTGTTCTGACACCTTTTAGACCTTGCTGAAGCGACATGGTCATTGTGCTCATCAATTTCATATAAAATTAACACCACAAGCTAGAGTCATTTTAGGAAAAGGAATCTCTTTTGAGGAAATACTCCTGCCACATTAGCCTGTGGCACTTCTTTTGATTGATAATCAATGTAGGAATGTCCAGCCCACTGTGGGTGATATGGCCCCTTAGGCTGTTGGCCGTGGGTACTAAGAAAGCAGGCTGAGGAAGCCGCGAGGAGCGCCCTAGGCAGCACCCTCCATGGCCTCTGGGTTAGCTCTTGTGCCCAGGTGCCTGCCTTGCTTTAGTTTCTGCCCTGGCCTCCTTCTCTCATAAACTGTGATATGGAAGTGTAAGATGAAATAAACCCTTTCTTTGCCAAGTTGCTTTTGGTCACGGTGTTTTATTACATTAGTAGAAGCTCTAACCAAGACAGCCATTGTCCGCTTGCTAGCTCGGTTTCTGTTTTCACTCCTGTTCACTTTTCTACACTACAGAAACAGTCCTATAAAAGTCAGATAGTTTTTTTCTTCTGTATAAAACCCTGGAATACCTCAATGAGTTCATTTCACATTTGCAAACTCCTGTTCAACACGGCAACTTAAGCCACTTTTTTCTCTGTATCTTTCCATAGGCATCAATATTATATTATTATCCATGTTTGCCAAACATTTTGAGTTTGTTTCCTTGAAGGACTCTCTTGCTCTCACTCACTCTCTTGTTCACTCTGTATGTACATACATACAAATGTGCACGTGTGTATGGTTATTTTTTCATTCATCTCACCAGACTAGCTCTTCAGCTGCTCCTTTCTTGAACTTCAGATCATGTTGCACGTATATATAAATAAAGAAGCTCAGATGGGTGGATCTGTCAATTGGCCTCAAATGCCTTCTGGAAGTAGCATTAGCAAACGTGCCATAGCCTGATATGGTGGTGTATACCTTGAATCCCAGTGCTTGGAAAGCAGATATGGGTTGATTTCTGTGAATTTGAGGCAAGTCTGATACACATAGTGAGAAATACATAGTGAGATCCTGCCCACCCAACCTCCAAAAGAAGAAAGTAAATACTGCTGAGAGACAAAATGGAGAAATACAAAAATTCATTTTCCAAAATGTCTTTTCTTTGTCAAGAGCTGAGAAATCAGAGAGTATATTTTAATGCTGCCAAAAAGTGTTAAGAAAAGGTTTACAAAGATGTATGTGCACATAAATTTAGGAATGGATGAAAGGACTGGGAAGTGCACCCTGACATTGAGATTCACTGTATGCTCACTTTTACCAACATGCTTTTTAGTACTGCATGGTTAATTCTCCGAAAAAACCCATTGGAATGTATGCAGTTACCCATCTTTAAAGCAATTAAAGAAATAGGACAGAATTAATACTGCCCAGAAAGATCTAAACCCTGGAGAGCAGCAGATTCTGCTTTGTTACTCTGTGGCTTTTACTGAATGATCTGGACCACACTGTAATGATAAGACAGCTCAAGCTCATCCTCAGAGGAGTCCATGGGTGGCATCATTGGTATATTTCAACTGTAAGGTCAGCCAATGGTGTTCATCATTTCCAAAGTCGCAGCTACTGAAGTCTTCAGTCACTATTTATATTATGTTTTCAAACACCTTCCAACAATATTAGAGAATCGTCATCTAATTGGAAGGAACCATAATTTGGCAAAGAGCTGTTAATGCACAAAGAGAGCTCAGAGCCAGGAAGGGGACAGTAAGTACACAGAAAGGTGAAGTAGCAGAGAGTCCCCTGTTTAAGGCAGGTGCCTTGACTGTGGAATAACTGAATTCAGTACCTCCTGTATCCTGCACTGGGTCACAGAACATGAATCGGTTTTGCAAAATACTCCCTGTGATGCAAGAATAAGATATAAAACCAATTCTGTACTTAAAAATCATGTGAGGCAGGGGGAAAAAAAAGCAGAAAACACTGGGACAGAATAGCATAATAAATAGCAACATAGCCTAGCAGTATTTGCATAAGCCTCTATGAAATACAGCAATAATTGCATTTTATAGCGTGAAAGAGCCAATTGGTAGAGAGGGGGCAGGCTATGTACTATTGGAAAGAAATGGGTTATTCTATCTTTTACAATTTAATTCTTCATTTGATTTTCCTGACCTGTGGGAGTCATTGCTACAAAGGAAAATGTGGCTCATTGTTACTATGACATAATTAATGGTTACTACTTCTAAGACAAAGCTAGGAATTATTTTTCTATTGTGAATAAGCATGTCAAGATTTTCTGCTTTATTTTGAGCTGTTAATTTTTTTGCCAAGAAAAAGTATTCTTGAGTTTTGAAGAAGTGCAACATCTTAGTAAATAAATTACTCTTAAAATGAATTGGCAAGAATGTTGAATTGAAATATAGAGGTATGTTTAATTTCAACTGAAGTGTTTCAAAATATAAATTCTGGAACTATTGGACTACCCATACACAGCCTTAATTGAAGCAACTGATACAAATGAAAATTTATTTTAAAATAGTAAAAGTTAGGATGTCTTTAAAAAAATTAAATCAAATGTACAAATCTAATGAAAATGACACATATATCTGAAATGCTGTTTTTGCAAATGAAATGTTAAAACTTTCAATATTAATATCTACTTAGAAATAAAGCTTATTTCTTTTAATGTTTTTCAGTTATATCTAAAACAGGATATAACTATATATAAAAGTGATATATGGTCACTTGCATAATGTGCCATTTGTTGCACATCTTTTAGTGAGTTCTTATTATGCCATTGTTTGAAACTAATTGTGTAATAGTGAAAAAAGTGATGAATTTGAGTATTGAAAAATGATTACTTTTGATATATTTTAGTGATGAGTGAAAACTGTTTTATTTACCCCACTATCCTATTGTGCAGCTTTTTCACTTTGAATTTTATCTTTGGGTTGCTATATATTTGTGTATGTTTATGGATGCACTGTGGTGTTTAGATTCATGTTAATACTGAGCGTCACTAGCAAATCTATCCTTGTACTTGTTGTAGCATTGATCTGACTTCTAGATCCAGTCTTTTCTCTAGTGATACCATCCAATATAGATCATATGAAAAATACTGTAGAGTAAACTTACATTGAGTGTAGGACTTGCAGCTGATGTCAACAGACCAAGTGATAAAAGAAGTATTGGAGGATGTGTGATGTAACATTTGAGTAAATATAGCTGAAAATTGGTAAATAGCATTGTTGATTAATAAACACTTGCACTGGGAAATTTTACATGAAGTACAATTGGGCTTAGTAAATTAACAGAAGCCACATATAATGAGTTATGTATTTATTTATTAATAATTTTTTTCATTTATTTTATACACCAATCAAAGATCCCCCTCTTCCCTCTTCCTACCTCCTTAGGCTCCTGCTCCCAACCCATCCTCCACTCCCTCCCATAAGAAGGCAAGGCCTCCCATGGGGAGGCACATCCAGTAGAGGCAGGTCCAAGCCCTTCCCCCTGACTCAAGGCTGCATGCAGTGTCTCATCATAGGTAGTGGGCACCAAAAAACCTGCTCATGCACCAGGGATGGATTCTGATCCTACTGCCAGGGGGACCCCAAGCAGATCAAGCTACACAACTGTCTCGCCATGTAGAGGATCTAGTCCAGTCTCATACAGGCTCCACAGTCATTGATCCAACTTTCATGAGTTCCCACTAGTTTGGTTTGGTCATCTCTTCAGGTTTCCCCATCATGATCCTGATGCCCTTGCTCGTAGAATCCCTCTTCTCTCTCTTTGATTGGACTTCTGGAGCTCTGCTTGGTGTTTGTGGATCTCTGCATCTGCTTCCATCAGTCACTGGAGAAAAGCTCTGTGATGACAGTTAGGGTATTCACTGGTCTGATCACTGGGGTAAGCCAGTTCAGATCAGGCACCCTCTCTGCTATTTCTAGTAGCAGAGATCATCCTTGGGGATTCCTGGCAACTTTCCTAGCACTGGGTTTCTCTCTATCCCCATGATATTTCCCTCTATCATGGTATTTCTTTCATTGCTTTCCCCCTCCATCCCTGTTCCAACTCAACAATCCCATTCCCTTATGTTCTCATCCCCTATCCCTTACCCTCCATCCCTAATTTAATAATTTTTTTCATTTATTTTACATATCAATCAAAGATCCCCCTCTTCCCTCTTCCCACCCCCTCAGACTCCCCCTCATCCCCAGTTTACTCACATGGAGATCTCATCTACTTCTCCTTCCCAGGGTGATCCATGCATCCCTCTCTGGGTCTTAATTGTTAGCTAGCTTCTCTGGAGCTGTGGGTTATAGTCTGGTTATCCTTTGCTTTACATCTAGTATCCATTTATGAGTGAGTACAAACCATGTTTGTCCTTCTGTGTCTGGGTTACCTCACTCAAGATGATATTTTCTAGTTCTATTCATTTCCCTGCAAATTTCATGATATCATTGTTTTTTACAGTTGAGTAATACTCCATTGTGTATATGTGCCACATTTTCTTTATCCATTCTTCAGTTGAGGTTGTTTCCAGGTTCTGGCTATAATGAATAATGCTGCTATGAACATAGCTAAGCATGTGTCCTTGTGGTATGATTGAGCATTCCTTGAATATATGCTCAAGAGTGGTATAGCTGGGTCTCAAGGTAGATTGATTCTCAATTTTCTGAGAAACTGCCATACTGTTCTTTTTTCTTTTAAAGTCACTTGCTAACTCTATCTCAAACCTTGATATCTAATAAATTTGATAGCATCACATAGCTGTATTGTGATAGTGAAAATGCTGATATTGTTTAAACTAGCTGACCAAAACTGGTTGAAATATGTCTTTTGTCCAGAGATAAATGCACTTACTCCCATTCTCTTTATTCTTATAATCATTCTTGTCATGACCTCAAGTCTGAATGAAAAGCACATAAAATATCAAGATGTGAGAATAGTGTTTTAAGCCTTGTCGTGGTGGCACATGCTTTTAATCCCAGCACTTGATAGGCAGAGGCAGGTGGTTCTCTGAGTTGGAGGTCAGCTTGGTCTACAAAGTGAGTTCCAGGACAGCGAGGACTGTTTCACAGAAAAAAAAAGCCCTGTCTGGAAAAACAGAACAAAACAAAACAAAACAAAACAAAGTGTTTTAAGTTTGTTATGCAAATTTAATTTCATGTGTTACATAATTTGTTTGATATTATTTGAATTTAAGAGGCACTTAAAATAAGCTAGGAAAACAGACAAAATTATCACAGTACACCAATCACATCCGGCAGAGATGGCGTGCTGTCTCTTATTTACATTTACAGATGTTCTAATAGCAGCTCCTTCATTTACATTTTCTTAAGCAAATACTGCTGTGAGGTCCCTGTGCTCCTGTGTTAGAGAGGAAATTTAGTGACAAAGCTAAGACAGGAGACAAGACCAGATCATTAAGGCTTCAAAAGCTATGTTCATGCCATCATTCCCCTCCCGCTGTGAGGGAAGAAGTAGAGAAGAAACCAGGACTTACCCAGCAGGTATGCTCAACTTTGATGTACTTTTTTTTTTTTTTTTTCATTCCTGTTAGGGAAATAAGAGATTCTTTATATTGATGACTGCCATTGTTATTGTAAATTTCTATCTATTCCCCTCTTAGAGGAATCAGCAAGTGTTGCCTAAGTCTTCTTAATTAAATGCAGCATGAGAAATCAGATCTTAGTGTAATATCTAAACTCAACTTGTCTAGAGTGTCAGAGAATCTATAATAGTCCTTCAAACTTTTTCTAATTGTGGCTCTTTTTACCTGAGAAATTGTTACACAATTTTGGGTATATAATATATAAAATAGATATATAAGACTTACCAATAATTAATTAAATTTATTTCAAAACAATTTTTGATATATGTATGATTTTTTGAAGATGAAAAAAAGTTATATACTAAAATGTATACTCTTGTTTGTTTTTTTACATAAGGAATTAGATGTTAGCTGATATGGCAGAACGTATTCAAGGGTTTCTAAGTATAGAATATTATTTTGATTTTATAATCATCAATGCTTAGAATTGTTCTTCCTGTGACTATATAGTGCAAAATGGCAGCAGTATTTTTATGACTATTTCATACATTACTGAACATTCTTCACTAATCCCAGACTAAATGCATCTGTGTGTGTGTGTGTGTGTGTGTGTGTGTGTGTGTGTGTGTGTGTGTATCTCAGATATACTAATTTGAGTCTTACATGTTGAGGAATGATGGTAGAAAAATCATGTTTCATTTCTGTAATTAAAGCATTATATTTCTATTTGAAGAGAAAATCTTTATACAGTAAAAACCCCGCAATTCACAGCAGACAGCTATCTGTATGGATATGAGGAGAGGTTCTTCAGGCAATGCCTTTTGGCATTACTTGGTACGACAGCATTCAGGGTGAAGTGTGCAGGTGTGTGTTCAGAACCAATACTGAAGTGAAGCTGTACAGTGAAATATTAGTGAGTGTTCCCAGGAGCACCCTGGCTTTACTTGTTGGATTTTGAAGTAGTTTTTGGTCATCTCATGTTCAGAAGCCTTCTGATTGTTGATAAAGTTTTTTTTTTTTTTTTTTTTTGGTTTTTGTTTGTTTGTTTGTTTTTTTCGAGACAGAGTTTCTCTGTGTAGCTTTGGTGCCTGTCCTAAATTTCGCTCTGTGGCCTAGGATGGCCTGGAACTCACAGAGATCCACCTGGCTCTGCCTTCCGAGTGCTGGGATCAAAGGCATGCACCACCACCACTGTCTGGCAGATAAAGTTTTCTTATATCATGAGACCTGTACAGGGATGTTACCATAGATTAAGAAAATCAGAACTAGAGTGATATTTGTTATTCTCTGAGTTCCCAAGTTACAGTGATATAATGTGACTAGTCACTGATTTATGCAGGGTACAGTGTCTTGTCTATTTTCAAATAAATATATGTAATCTTTGTAAAGATAAGTAGTCCTATATTGTGCTTGACTGTATGGAAGTGCTATTACAGCTAATAGGGGAATAATTCAGGGAAAAACATTGTAATTAAATGAATAAGTAACCCAAGCAGTAAGACATGAGGCCACTGATGAGGTACTAAGATAAGAAAATCAACACAGGAGAGGTTGCTTTGAGTAGATTATTAAACATTAACCTATACTCTAAGGGAAGGCTGTGAAAACTTGAAGGGAGAGCCCTCTATGGAGTAAGAAAGATAAATAGCAGGATGTGGAGCCAGCAACATGCTTGGTGTGATTGATTAAGTGAAGGGAGACCTGTATGACCAGAAACCAGTGGTCAGAGAGGCAGTGTGGAGGAAAGATATCACATATGAGCCAGAGAAACAAAAACTTTAGCTTATGTTAAGGGATACAGGCTCTAGTTAACAGCAGTGATAAAACAATGATGAATTTGTAAAGTAGAGTTCCTGTATCTAAGGTTCAATCATCATTGCAGAAGGGGCAAGGAGATTATAAGAGCCAGAGAAACAGGAATGTTGTTATGAGATTGTGCTTCCTAGATTTGTAAGAGAAGCTATACCTATGAAGTCTCACAAATGTAGCAGCCTAAACATGACCTGAGCAAAAGCAACACCAATAAACATGCTAATTTGGAAACAGACCTCTAGTTAAAGAACTACCCTAGTTAAAGAACTACAGGCAACTAAGGAACGCTGAGTGCAGGAGGTATGTCTCCACTAGAGAAGAGCACAACAATTAGTGATCAAATACCACATGGGGAGCAGTGAAAACACATATGTACAAGTAACGTTATAAAGACCAGGCAGGTTACATTTATATATTTAGGAATACATATTTACACACACACACACACACACACACACACACACACACACACACACATACACACACACAACCAATTATATAAATGTAGCCATGAATTTAAAAAAGAACAAGTGGACAGATACATTCCAGGATTTGAAGGGAGGAAAAGGAAGGGGAAAAGATGCAATTATATTATAATCTCAAATAATAGAAAAACAATTTTAAAAAGAAAGGCCTTTGATAGTACACACAGCAAGAACAGATAAGAGAAAACATGTGAAGATCAGAGGTCCATTGGTGATTCCTACAATCGTTTAGATACAGGTGAGACACTACTACATGATATCTAGGTGAGTATGTTATGGGCAGAAATGTTTATGAAACTATATTTAATATATGTTATAAACATAGAATATACCGAAGAGGGCTTCTAAATATAGTGGAGTAAGGGAATTGAAGAAATTTTCATTTGATTTTGTTTTCTATTTGCCCATTCCAATGTCCCAAAAGCATGTGTTTATGATTTCTTGAGGGGTTACAATATTTGGGGTTTTTAAATATTTATATCTTTCAGTTAATTTTTATATCTCTAAGAGATGGGGTCTAGATTAACTCTTGGGTACATTGATGTACTATTTATTGAAGACTTCTTTCATTGCATGCCTCATAGCATCTTTTATTAAGTCTATTTACTCAAATACCTGGATTTATTCTGGGCCTTCTATGCTGGCAGGATGCTTAATGTTTTGTCTCTTCGTCAATGTATGGGCAGAGTTGGAGATATGGGTGTGAGAAATGTAGAAATTTATGTAGAAATTTAACTTGAGCTCACCTGAGGAAAGAATGTGGTTCCTAATTCCATGCCATATGTATGGTATATCAATGTTTAGAAATTGGACAGAAAAGTAAGAAATAACAAGCAATAATGGTAAGGCTGGGATCATCCAAGAATTAACTGAAGTCCTACAAGCTCAAAGACCAAACTGTTTAATAGAGTAGGATGTGCCAATTGTGTCAATACTCTTGGGAAAATGAGCTGATAACAAAGATTATGATTTTTCTTTGGCAACCAGGTTATTGATGATTTAGAAAAAATATTCTTCTGAATAGGTGCTGACTTTAGGTTACTATAGTGGGTAGAGAAATGCCTAGAAGGTGAGAAAATTAAAAAAAAAAAGTTTCTCCAGGAGTCTACATGTGAGGATGATCAGAGATGGGGAGTGTACATTAGGAAGGGCTTAGTGAACAAAGACTACATTTTCCCCTACAAGGGAAATTGTGGTGGAAACTTTTGAAACTGATGCTGGAGAGACATTGAAGATACAAGATTTGTACTAGGATGTGATTGGCACATGTCCTACGATTGTGAAGAGGATTTTTTTCCCAAATGAGCTTGTCACTGTCTTGACTTAGTTTGGTCTTCACATGTGACCCAGTGGAGAGGATCTGGCTTACTTCTAATCTTCCTTTGAACTTGAATATTCGGTAGATTTATTGTGGTCCTGTCTTTATGCTTTTAAGCAGTGATGAAGACATGGGATATATCCTGAGGCTGTTTACACTTATATTAAATGTAGAAAATTTGAAGATGAATCTAAAAGATATTTAGGTATATTTTCTCCAAGGGAATATTTTTATGTTTCATTTATGGAGTTATCTATATTGCTTTCTGTGAGAGAACGGGTATCATCGATTCTTTAGATTGCTCATCCTCCTGCAGAAACTGTTATATTCTTTGAAATTTGAGACCATAATTTTTCACATTTGTTCTATTGCTTTAATCTTACTTCCACTGCTTTTTCCAGTGAACCTTGAAACTGATGCAGTAGAGAGAAATAAGTAAGAGATATTCATTAACAGCAATATCATTTTGAAATTTTGTTCATTTTGGACATACTTGAAGAATGATATTTTTAGTATATTCCATTGTGAAAATATTTAGATGAAGTTTCCTAAAGAGGTTTATATCAGCCACATTAAATAAATTCACAAAGAGTATTACTGCAATCTATGCTACAGTATCATTTATGTTACATGCAATATGTTAGTAGAAATTGGCTAAATTACATTGGTCAAGATGATTTTCTGTTTTCAAAAGAACAAAAAAGGAACCTCATTACTATATATTTAAAGAAAACAAACCTAGTATTTAATATTAGTTAAATATTCCATATATTGAATCTGAACTATACAATAGATTGGTTGAAGGGACTCTATAATGAGCCTTTCTTTCAGGGCTATTTGACTTAGAAGTTGAAAAAGCTGTATGGTTTCACTCTATTTGTGTAGAACTAAATAGTTCAAAGGGCACTTGGCAGATGCAGGGTGTCATAGTCTGAATCTTTTCAGAGAATCCTTGATCCAGGAAAAGGTGTGTGCAGGAAATAGTTAATTTGCAGTCTAGAATACTAACACATCGAAGCTGTGGAGTTCTATAACTATGAAAACCTAATCTTACTCAAAAAATAGAAACCGATGACTTAGAGACATTTTTCATATAAGATCCAAGTTATCAGTTCTTTGTTGAGATTAAGACAATTAAAATAAACACACACTTTTTTTAGAGAATAAGTTACAATGTATAGTGTATGTTGATGGAAGTAATTTCTTATACAAAAGGCACTTTAGCCTGTACTTCTTCTGTTTGTTTTTTCTCAATCACAATATATGTAACAGCCATTAATGTTTTAAATACTGTAACTCTTCAGTCCCAAAGCACACTATGTAAATTCAGTAGCCAATAGTTTACATTATTGACAAGTGAAGAATATATGAATTTTTCATAGGAAGTCATTTATTTAGTAATTATTTTTTGCTCTGTAATTACAAATTTAATCAGAAATCACTAAACCATTGTATGTAAACAGCATGATAGTTTTTATTGGGAAAATTCTTTTCTCTTAGCGATTTTTATTGACAACATAGTGTATATTGTTAAGAGTGTCCCCAAGCTCTAGCATTTGACCCTGTGAATAGCTGTCTACTATGTGTGCGACTAGATCTGCCTATCACTCATTTTCCATTCTGTAATCTTGGGAGAAGCAGGAGAATGTGGCCCATGTCTCCTTTTGCTGGGCAGGAGGAATGTATGGATCCAGGGATAGAGATTCAGGTAAATGATATGTTTTGTTAAGTTCACAGGCTATTAGGATGCTTCATGAAAGCATCTATAGCATAGACTTGGTTTCTTTGCATTAAAATTATACTATACAGGTTTTTACCAGTATCCACCCAAGATTCCTTTCCTAAACTGAGAGAGATAGAATGTCAAAGTTCTCCTTTGTTATCTCCTCCTGTCTGCCATCATTTAGATTTATTCTTCATTCAGTGTTTTTCTCACTGCAATGTGAGCCAGGACAGGAAGTTCTTGTGTGGCAGCAATTCCCCAATTATCTTCAGAATAAATACCACAAGATGACCAAAATATGTAAGAATCCTCAGGTCAAATTTTAGCCATTTTAAAAAGTCAGAATTCTACTTATGTATGACAAATCTCTGTGATTTTTACAGTAAAATAAATAAAGAAATAAAAGCTATTTAACTGTGTTTCCCTAAATTACCATGAAATACCTACTCTATAAAAGATATTCATACTCTGAGAACTCTGTAGTGGGTGAACCATTGTTGGAGAGATACCAGATAACTCTTAGCAGAGTATTAATTCTCTGGCTTCACTTTGAAGCAGTAATCCAATCTGAAAATGACTGGTGCATTTCTTCTTAATTTCTTTTATGTTGTGAATTTAAAATTGGAATTTAAGAGCCATTAAACTCCATTAGCAATGGTTTCATCTGTTTTCTTATTGTAAATGTGTACAGCACTATAACAAGAGAGCATGGGAAAGGTTTTGTTTACTCTTTTGCTTGAACAGTTAAGCAAACACCTAGAGAGGGGGGTCCCACATGGCCATGTTCCAACTACTCAGTTACAAGTCATTGAGACAAGTGATTCAAACTCATGTCTCACAATTCCATATTTAGTGTCATGTCTGCAAAATTAAGCTATTTCATTCAAAAGAGAGGAATATTTATAGTTCTCTTATTATAAAACACTGCTTTTGAAAATGGTTTTCTGTGTGATATTAATTTTGCTATTTATAAATGCAGTGCATGTTCTTCATCAATCATACAGAAATGTAGCAACATTTACAGGAACACGATGATTTCTGTGTATTTGTGCACATTTTACAATGAGCCCCCTTTCTACTATTTAATCTGGTGCGAAGATGTCCTCAGTTTCCTTTATCATTCTGAAACATCACTTCTCTATTTAGCTATTTCCCTCTTGTTTCCAAGTGTTTTCCTATTTTAAACTGCATTTTACCGAACATACCAAAACCAGCATAATTGCTGGCATTTGCTCCCTGTTGCTGAACACCAGTCTCTAAAATTCCGTCTGCTTTTGTTTTGCCTGAAGTTCATGAGATCTTTTTCTTACAGTCAAAGAAAGCATTTTGTGCAGATTTTTCCCAATTCTGAGTTTATCATATTTGTACATGAACAAATTGACATGAATGTTGTTTGAGTGTTTCACAAATATTTTTATTTCAATGGTATGTTTTTAAATTATGTGTATGTGTAGTATACAAGCATTTTCTTGCGTGCTAACACACATGTGAATGGGTGATTATTCATGTGTGTTGTGTACTTGTGGTGGCCTGAGGTTTTGAGTGTATCCTCAATCACTCTCCACTTTATTTATTGAGACAGTTTCACTCCATCAACATGGAACTCATGAATTCTAACTCACCTAGCTAGCTACTTTGTCTCAGAGAGCTATTCTCTCAGCCCCATTAACGATAGGATTATAGATAGTCACTATGCCTGCCTACATTTTATGTGAACTCTGGGTATCCAAATTGTGGTCCTCCCACAAACACTTTATGAGCTGAGCCATCTCCTCAAGCTCAAATTTTTCTAATTATGAGTTTTCATTCTATTGTTGTATTTGAAATACCTACTAGACACTTTATTTGAGGTATGCTATGAACTCAGAATATAATATTAAAAAAAAAATCATGCTGGACAGTGGTGGCACAGGCCTTTAATCCCAGAACTTGGGAGGTAGAGGCAGGCAGATCTGTGAATTCCAGGCCAGCCTGATCTACAGAGTGTGTTCCAGAATAAACAGGGCTACCCACAAAGAAATCTTATCTCAAACAAACAGAAAACAAAAAGAAAAAAGAAACAGTCATACACTAACTTGATTTGATTTCCCAGTTTATCTATTCTTTCTTGTTATTGAGTTTTATCTTTGGTGAAATATACATGAATTATTTTTGTTTGCATAATGGATAGTGTATTGAATAATTTGAGAGACTTTTCATATGAGAACAACTATATTCTGAGTTCATTAAGAACTTTCTGGGTGTTTATTCTTTAAATTATATATATATATATATATATATATATATATATATATATATATATATATATATATCTTTTTCTCAAAATAGTGAAACATTTTTATTTCCATTCTTTCCTGGTATTTGGTTAGAAGCTGCCAAATTTTCAGTCAGTCCATTTTAATTTATATCTCTGGAAACTGAAATTGTCTGTGTACTTATAATATATTTAAAATCTTGAATTAAAAAATGTTGCCATGATTTAATGGGAGTCAGTGTTAGCTATTTATGTTTTTCATTCAGGTGCTTTGGTGGCTTCTCTTGAGTTGTGTGCTGGGAATCTCAAGTCATGCTTTGGCTGAAAAACGTTCTGTCATTGCTGTGGTAACTGCACTTGCTCATCCATTTTGCTGTCTTCTCGTGGTCTTATTTTCTTTGTTGAATTACATCTTTTGGATATATCTTCTCTGCTTCCTCCTCCCTTAATATTTTTGTATCTTGATCTTCTGAACAGATTATACAAAAAATTTCTTTGATTTTTCCCTATATTTGATTTTTTTAAACACTTAATGTAATATCTTAATTTTATCCTTACTGTCGTTTTCCATGTACTTCAAGCATTTCCTTCCTTATAGTTGCTTTTCATGGTTCAAAGGAACAGCATGCACATGGAACACAATACAATCATATTGTGATATTATAAAACACTTGTTTATAATAGACAAATGAAGGTGACTGCAAAGTAATTGTCTTCAGTTCTCTAACATTAATCTGCAGTACTTCCTCATATGTTTAACCATTTCCTTCGGTTGCCTTGCTTGGTGTCTATATCTGGCTGTTGACCCTGGACGTCATTTCTGCTGTGACCCACTTACATGCTAGTTGTGGCTGCCTGTTCTGATGGTAACTTGCAAACATGAAATCCTGCCATTTTGTATTTTCTTTTTGCAATTGCTTACTAACAGCAAAGTTTTTATGTCATGATTTATCTTCTGTTGGCTTTCTGTGAGATCTAACCTGTGTTTTCATGTTTAAAGATATCGCAAAACAATAATATGAACATTCAGTTATAGTCCTGTGCCATATAAGAAAGTTTCAGACAAAAACAGACCACGCAGATGGTGGTGGAACCATAACATTATAATGCAGCCTCTATTCCCTAATTCCACTGAGTCATCATTATGTCACAGTGCCATGTATTATGTGTTTGTCATAAGCCCTGGGTAATGAGCCTAATGTGCTACCGGTCTTTCAAAAGTATACCACATATCTAAATAACTTGGTACAAAACACATGATAATGAAAATCAGCAAGTATGTTACTGGTTTATGCAATATTTCCTTTAAAAAATTGTACTGTTTGATCTTTGACAATTCTGTACATACACTCAACACATTGTTTACTCCTACTCCCCCTACCTTGACTACCTCTTATCTCCTGTTCTGCTTGTCAACCCCTCCTCCTTCCTACAGGTCCTTTTCATATTTTTGTGTCTTTTTTTGTGTTTTTTTGTTTATTTGACCCACTGAGTTTAATCAAGACCTGTGTAGCCATGGATTTGGAACTATCCAATGAAGCTTGGTGGGCTCCCCAGTGTGTACAGCAATGAGGACAATGGTTGCACTTTTCCTTGAATCCATCAGTAACCAGTAATTCAGCAAGGAAGCACAGAGGCCAGTGAGTCCCTCCCTGGTTCAAGATTGACTATTGAGCGGCTCAGTGTTGAACAGGCCCAGTGCAAACAGATGTAGTTGCTCTCAGATCATAGTTCCAATGATTATGACATGCCTACAGATAGCATTTCATAGCCATTCTCCCTGTGTTATGGCTCTTAGTTCTTTCTGCCCTCTTTTTCTGTGACTATCATTGAGGCTTGTAGGGGAAAGATGTAAATGTCTTGTTTGGAAGTAAACATTTCCACTATTACTTCTTTTCAGTGCTTTGATTAATCTTGAATCTATGAATTCACCACTAGACATCCCTCTGATTAAGACTGAGAGTAGGGGCTGGGGAGATGGCTCAGAGGTTAAGAACACTGGCTGCTCTTCCAGAGGTCGTGAGTTCAATTCCCAGCAACCACATGGTGGCTCATAACTATCTATAATGAGATGTGGTGGCCTCTTCTGGCCTGCAGGCATACATGCACACAGAATACTGTATATATAATAAATGAATGAATGTTAAAAAGAATTTTTAAAAAGACTGAGAGTAACATTTGTGTACAGATATAAACAAATATTTAGAAGGCAGTTTGATGTCAAGTCAATTTATCTGCATGAGAAGAGTACATGACCCTAAAACCTCACTCAACCATGGTTTATTTTCTTCTTTTTTTTGTTTTGTTTTGTTTTTCGAGACAGGGTTTCTCTGTGTAGCTTTGCGCCTTTCCTGGAACTCACTTGGTAGCCCAGGCTGGCCTTGAAATCACAGAGATCCGCCTGGCTCTGCCTCCCAAGAGTGCTGGGATTAAAGGTGTGCACCACCACCGCCCGGCTGGTTTATTTTCTTCTTACTGGGATTATAATACCAGACATGGATTTCATCTTGTGCAGCAGGGCTTAAATCCAATCAGAGAGGTTGGTTACCCCAATAATAACTGTGCTGCTATTGCACCAACAAGCACGTCTTGCCTGTCAGTTTGGCATTGTAGTTTGTAGGGTTCACAGCTAGGTGAGACTGCTGATTTCTTTCCTCCCCAAGCATGCTGCTTAGCATCTTCTGGCATTAGCAGTAACCTCATTTACAGCTTGATTTTTCTGTATTTTGCAACTGAAATGTGTGATGTTTCAGCAATAACATCTTATTAACTAGTAGGGCAATGGAGCAAAGAGAGCTTACCTCATCTTAGGGCACTCTGTGGCCACTTGGACCAACAATTTATAAGGAGGTAAATAAAAATATGTATAAAGAAAGAAAGCAGGTATCCTCATAACTGGCTGCTAGTGCCCCTGAAAGTTATATGTTACTATACTACAATTCTTTGTGTATTCTTCTGCTTACTAAAAAAAAAAAAAAAAAAAATACTGTTACAGGCAATGTGCCTTTGATGTCAACAGCAGCCCAACTGGATCTTGTGTTGTGTTAACTGCATCTCTTGAATGTATTGGGTGATCATGAGGAGGTTTGACCTGTCCTGTATGAGTTTGAATAAATGCACTGGGTCATGCTCACCCAACAGCAGCATATGCTAGTGATACATTTATCAAAATATATTGCTGTCATTAAACCATATATGATTATACTTTTACAAGTGTTTGAAAGTAAAAAGAGGTTGAGGATGGACCTTCAAAATTTAGAGACCCTGTGTTTCTTTTTTTATTATTTATTTTACATACCAACCATGGATCCCCCTCTCATCCCTCCTCCTGTTCTCCCCTCTGCCTCACCCCATTAACTCTCATTACCTCCTCCAATAGGGTAATTTCTCCCATGGGGGGGGCACAGATAAGCCTGGTACATTCAGTTGATGCAGGGCTAAGCCCCTCCCTTCTCTATCAGAGATGAGCAAGGTATCTGACCATAGGTAATAGGATCCAGAAAGCCGGCTGATGCACCAGGGATAGATCCTGATCACACTGCCAGGGGACCCTCAAACACAACCAGCTACACAACTGTCATCATAGAGCCTTCATCCAGTAACTGATGGAAGCATAAGAGATCCATAACCATGCACCAGGGTGAGCTCTGGGAATAGTTGGGAAGAGGGAAGAGGGATTATATGAGCAAGAGGGGTCATGATCACAATGGTGAAATCTACAGAGACAACTGAATCAAGCTCAAAGGAACTCCCAAACTTTAGACCAACAGCTGTGGAACCTGCATGAGATCAGACTAGACCCTCTGCATATGGGAGACCCTGTGTTTCTATAAATTCAAGTCATGAAGGAATTCTTGAAAGCTCTGATGTGTCATCACTATGTCTCTATGCACAGGTGTTGATGTCATGTAGTTTGTGGGTTATTCCCATGCAGTGGTGTTTATAAAAATGTTGATTGTTCTCACTTAAAGAGCCCTGTGCCAATCTGTACATGATCTTTTCCATCTATCTCTGAGATGACTCACGTTCAAATAAAAAAAAGGACAGCTGAGTATTGACATGATGTAAAATTTTAAAAGTATCACATATGTGTTAGCTTGTTTGCAACAGATAGATAATGCAGTTGGTAGCCATCAGGAAGCAAGCATTTATCTGTCTGTTGTTTGAAGAAAGTGGTGGCACATCATGCTATTTATATGAGGCATGAAACATACTATGCATTTTTATAACTATGCTGTATCCCATTTAGTGTTATGCTCTATCTGAACTTCAGAAAAAACGCTGCCAATAATACTGTTTGAATTAAGATAACCAAATGACACATAGCTCTGTCTCTCCCCATACTCATCCTTTGTCACAACATCATAAGTTAGAACATTCCTTATTGAAGCATACACCTAAGACAAATGAATAGCAATGAAGTATGATACAATGGAGCAGGATGCTGTATTCTGACTAATATATTTACATATTGCTGCTAATCAGTCATCATCTTCTATTTCACATAACCATGATGAGTGCATATTTAGGAAATGATTGGATGCTTTTTGTTAATGTTTCTGATTATTGCTGGTAATGCTGAGCCCATGGGAGGAGAAGAAAGATAAAGGGAGAGAGGAAGGAAGAGCAAATAAGTGAAGGAATAAGGAGAAGAAAGGAGTGAGGGTGTAGATTGCTGTGTGGGTGGCCTGTGCGTATGTGACACAGATGCATAATTTTGGGAGTTTGAATTTTCTATAGCATCATTTTGGAATAGTACCAAGTGGTGCAGTGCTGTGACTGAGTTAAAATAATTCTGGGTGCATCTAAAATAGTACCTAGCATAAATTTTCTCTTATAGGCATGGGTGGAAACAAAAGCATAAATTACTTGTTATTGTTTACTCCTCCTTAAAATCATATATTCAAATTCTTTCCAAAATTGGTAAGGGTTCTTTTAGTTTCCTGAACAAGATCATTCATACTTTTGAATCTATAAGGGTCTTAAAATTTTCCTCACCTGTGCATATTGCTGCTTGTTCATCTGCTAAGGTGGTTTGCTCATCTGCTAATGTGGTCTAGGCCTCCTGCAGTATGTAGGGAATCTTTTTTTTTTTTTTTTTTTTTGTGTGTGTGTGTGTGTGTGTGTGTGTGTGAGAGAGAGAGAGAGAGAGAGAGAGAGAGAGAGAGAGAGAGAGAGAGAGAGAGAGAGAGAGAGATGGTATCCCCTGACTCGGTAACACTGTACTCAACTTACAGTTTCTGTGTGCCTTGGCCTCCAGCTACATTTTTCTTCCTTCTATCCTAGGGAATGGCTGAATCTGCGCCCCCCCATTGTTTTTTCTCTTCCTCCCTCCCTATTTATCTATATCTTTCTATTGTTATCTATCTGTTTATCTAGCTCTACGTCTCTCCATTCAAAGGTAGAATCCTGCACATAGATTTAGAAGGTCTTGAATTCCAATTACCATACACAATTTAAAGTGTTTCAAGTGAAATACCTAATACCCATGACTTACTTTGCATCTGGGAAATAAAGTTTATTATATATTTGTTTATATGGAAAGAATCAGAATGCTAAGTTAGTCTTACAGAGCATAGTATGCCTTAATAAACACAATAAGCTCTGTGGTTCTTGTCCAGGGCTGTTGCTATGTCTTATATATGGGATTCAATAGTGAATAGTTTCACACTTGGAATCGGTGGAGGAGGCATCAAAGCCAGCCTTATCTCCCTGTCCACTAAGAATCCAGCCATTTCTTATGTTGTACAAAATTTGGGTCTTTACCATTTAACACTCAAAGTTAATGTCATCTCATCCCCGTTTTTTCTACCATACTGTAGCTGAGTGACCCCACTTGTTTATGAATCCTCCTTTAAATGCATGTCTGCTGCCATTTAGATGAGAATATTTGATTTATTTTCTTGAAGGAACCAGACACAAATTGGTGGTCACTACAGTTTTCTAAGAGCTAGCTGATGGCAAGGGAAATTCCAGTGCTGAGGTACCTGGAATCCGCTGCTGTGTTCAAGAGTAGGATGCATGGTATGGTTGAGTCTGTGTCTGCTCACTATTCAGAAGAATTGAGCTTTACAGAGTCGATTAAATTTAGTCCTGTCAGAAACCCACTTGGAACCTCTCAGTACTGCATCTTTTCATGTCCGGAGGGCTAGCAATGAACTAATTGAGATTTCTGTCCCTTGTCTTGGCTGTTGGGACTGTGAACTTTGTGTGTTACACCATGTTTTGTATTCTCTTTCTCCACATTCCTGAGCTGTATTGGTGGGTATGGATGGGTCTTGCATCTTTAGAGTCAAACCTGAGACAGAATCTTGACATCACCATTGAAGCAATGGGTGTCAGTGAATCTCCAAGTCCTAGCTTCCTCCTCGGGGAACATGATGCAAAGGTGACCACCTCCAGGTCTGCAGTAAGTGACACATGCCACCAAGAAGCACAGCGTAGCATAAAGAGTGTCCCTTGAACATGTATTCTCATCATTGATTTTTCTTGTGGCTAGGCCATCACGATAAATAAGCCTACCAAAAGTGGAAATGGAAATGGCACAGATTGCAAATGTAGCTGTCCAATCCCTTATAAATATCTTCACTGCTAAATAGTGTGACAGACTGTTTTAAAAAGACAACCCCATTTTCAGATTTCAAAAACATAATCTGTATTGGCTCATTGAAAAATCAAAAGATTGCCTTTTAAACATGTGTAGTGTATATATGTGTCCTTTTAATGTAAAAATTAACATTTCTATTAATTGTGTGGCTTTTTTTGTTATCTTTGTTCTATAGATTTACATTTATTTTATGATTATATGTAGTTTGATCTTATAATCACCTATACATCTGGATGAGAATTTTTCCTGTTACTAAATTTTATTTTTTTGGTTTTTGTTTGTTGGTTGTTTTCTTTTTTTTTCTTTTTTTTAAACTAAGTTTATGTTTAAATTTTCTTAAATCTCTGAGAAACTTTCTTTTATCTTTTTTTTTTTTTTGGTGTTTTTTGAGACAGGATTTCTCTGTGTAGCTTTGGAGCCTTTCCTGGAACTCACTCTGTAGCACAGGCTGGCCTTGAACTCACAGATATATGCGTGCATCTGCCTCCCAAGTGCTGGGATTAAAGGCGTGCACCACCACCACTGGGCGAAACTTTCTTTTTGCTAGTTCTAACATGCTTGGCTGAATGAAGGGTTAAAATTAGCATTACATGTCTATAAGAATCATTGTCCTGGGGATGGAATCTAAGACTCTGCCAGTTTTAGAAAAGGGATCTACCACTGGGCTACACACCCACACAGTCCAATGGTTTGATAATTTATGACATTAATTAAAATGAAAATTTATTGTTGTAAAAACATTTCTTTCCTAGGAGAGGTCAGAGCGTTTTGTAAAAAGTGTTCAGTTTTATAATGAGACTACATAGACCTCTTGTATTTTTATCTTAGGGAGTCATAACACAATCTGAAGAAATGAGTTCTTAATTACCAAGTAGATTCATATGTGCTGATATGAAATGAATTTCATTTATGCCTTTAACAACCAGCAGACAAGAATATAATTGAATAAAACTATGCTTATGGTTGAAAGTGTTGATGATAACTCTAACAAATGAAGCTTTATTCTTGTCTTAAACCTACTTATACTGTTAATTTATTGTCTCGAAATAACATGGACATGCATGTGAGTCCACTTCACTGGGAAGCTGGTACAGTAGAAGTCCAAACTGACGCCAATGGACCTGATGCCCTAGTTATAAGTTGCTTTCCTTGACAATATTAATTTCCTGGTTAATACCTATTCAAAATGATGATGCACAATCCAAAATTTACCAATTAGGAAATTGGCTCCGAACATGGAAGGATGAGATTTCTATATTGTTTTAGTCCACTTCCGGTAGCTTTAATAAAATATAAGAAACTAAATGCTTGGTAATTTTAAAAAGGTTCTTTTTCATTCGGAGTTCTAGGGTGAGGTTGCCACATCTGATCTGCTTCCAGTGAACACTTTAGGTTGCATTGTAGGGGGGCAAAGATATGGAAAGGGGAAGCAGGCACATGTGAAAAGAGCACATGTCAAAGAAAGAGACTGGGAGGAAGTTCCATGGCCCTTTTCAGTAACTTGCCTTCTGGTAATTAATCAATACAATGCAAGCTAACTCTCCTCACTGAGACTTGATCCTGTGCAAAATACTAACCCAGATATTTGAGACGGACATTAATTCATCCATGAAGGTAGTGCTCCTATGACTTGCCCCTACCAGGTCCATCTTCTGCATTGGGAATCAAACTCAAATAATTTTGATGAAGGTAAAACATATCTAAATCATATAACTGTTTGATTTTTTTTAAATATTTTAAGTATATTTGTGTTTTATATTTATATTTGTAAGTGTATTTGTTAGTTATGTATAATAAATGCCCTAGGAACTTAGTTTGCCTACATATCCAAAGCACACATATTTCCTGTTCTTGAAATTTATGTAGCATAGAAAAAGTTGTCATGTGAACTTTTTCATTGATGACTCCAGAATTCCATTAATTAGTCATTTCTGAATTGACTTGAACTTGAAAGTAGTTGATAGTGAGCTAAGTTAAGTGATATAACAAGGTCATATACATAACTGCATTTTCCCTCTTTGAGCTGTACTATGTACTTGGGAATTTGTAAGGAATGGGTGATATGGCCAATGTAGGGTAAGTAAATTTCTCAAGCAGAACTGTGAGTGGTCAGTTCATGAAATACAGGTGTGAAGCCAAGCTTTGTATAGTCCATTTTCTTGTCTTTCTGTCACAACCCATTCCTATATTCCATGCATCAGGAAATATGTGAGATATAATGTCAGCATATGTCATTAGTGTGCCAGCTAAGGATGGAGACCATACTTTCGCTCCCCCATCTCAACCTGTCAACCCTCTCCATCTATGGCAGCTTCTTAATTTATTCACAAAACTTCCCAGTGACTACATTACCTTTCCAATCCTATGCCTGTAGCAAGCACTAACATTTAACTATAAAATGTGGCTAATAAGCAGCTTGAATGAAAATCTCACACCCAGTGCAATATGTTGCTATTTGATGATTTATGTGGCAAAACTATTCAGTTTTTAAATGGTCTTGTCAGAACAGAGATATAGGTCTAGCTTTAGTTTTTCTCTTTTAAAATAATTTTATACCATTTATGAATTTGTTTTGATTTTTAATATAATATCCTGACAGATGTTATATATAAATTCTAAATTAAAATTACATAAACATCACTCCAAAATATGCAATTTCTCTTTTCTGTTTTCTGCTCTGTTGAAGACAGTGCTGCTGGGATGTGTCTGTATTGTGGTAAAGACAGAGATTATATTATAAAGACATTTTCTGCCACTGTGTGAAGAAAGTTTATAGGATTATTATTCAGACTCATACATTTGAAAAAAGAAAGAAAAAAAACTTTAGAACATGAAAGAAAAAAAATAAAAGGGATGAGAAAAATAAGAGAAGACATAAAGGAAGGAATAGAAACAAAAAATGTGCATCTATACATAAACTGAGGCCTGGGAAAATTAAAGGCATGCATATGTCATTAAAGGCATGCATATGCCATACTTTCTATATTTCACACAGGAATGAATCCCTAGCCTTGCCTTGCAAACTCAGAAAAGTCAAAGCTCTTGTTCTTGTATTAATATTTTTTTTCTGATTTCCAAAACTTATATTACCCAAATTTAGATTTAGCAGGAAAACACATTTTCATTCCCAGAAACACCAAGCATTTTGGTTCTTTCACATTATAGAATCTGTTTACTTTTTATTTGGCTTTAGGATTGTATTTATAATACCAGTATCACACTGTGTTTAACAATTTAGAGTTTGTTTTCTTTTTCTCTTTGACTGCTGCCGTTCAAAAAAAAAGTCCAATAAAATTGCTGTCATACATAAAATGTAAGGATTTTGAGAGTCAAACTCACCAATCTATTTTTCTCTTATCTTCCACATGATGAAATGCTATTTATTGTGAAAAAGGAGGAGAAATACACTGTACTGATACCCAGATCATGCCTGCAATTGACAACCATGATTTTATTGTTGCATTTGCACAAGAAGCTGTTGCTCTAAAGGCTTAATTATCTCAGGCCTGACACACTACATGTTTCTTCGAACAGTCAAATTGCCTTGCCTTAGATTTTCCAGCCCACCTTCAATATTTGTGTAACCTTTGATTCCAGTCTTATCAACTTTAATGAATCCTAAGACTTTTTTTGATTTGCTGTCCACACAGATGGAAGGCTGAGCACATTAAATATATCAAAAATATTTTCCTGTATTTAAATATAAATGACTCCTGGGGTGCTCAGTGGTAGAGCAGTTGCCTAGCATTTGAGGCCCTTGGTTCGAACCTTAGCACCTAATAAATACATAAAAAATAGATAAGTTGTAATTTAGTAACAGTATTGTTTATTTCCTGCTTTGTGTTGTTTTGCATTTGGTATAATGTGGGGACCTCTAATTACATTCTTCTCATGGAACATGGCCTTGAGAAGAATATAAGTCTGCATAACATTTATCTGAAGTGTGCAGAGCATGCCTCTGACTCCTTACTCTCTGTAACTTCAGTTAATACCATTTAAGTGTGTCTTTTGAAGACACTTTCTCTCCCCCTTTCATCTTAGAGCGAAATTGGTTTTCCTCTCTTAGCTGTGCCTCCATGGCCCCCGAAGGCAGCGTGGTGAAGAGAGGGTTCCGTTCCTGGATATTTATGAAATCCCTTCTAACTTTCTAAGGAGTGAAGAACGGGAAATGCCCAGGAATATAAAATCAGAACTGGGCAGGGCAATCTCAGATTGAGAGTGAAGATAATCTTAAAGAAAACAAAAAACAAAAAACACCACATGAAACTGTAGTGGTGAGTGGAACTTCCCAGATCAATTTATACTGCCAAACAATGATGGGGAAAGGCTGCTGGAAGTTAAGCAACACAGGTAATTTCTCTCTTATTTGGAATATTTACCATATCCCACATCTCAGCACATGGTGACTCATCACTGTAGCCCCTCCAGAAACAATCCTGAGGTTTCCAACCCTTGTTTCAAACATAGTTGCATTTGAGCACCATTGGAGTTACGCTCTACCAAGCTACCATACTCGTGTACAAGAGCCCTGGAGTCCCACACTTCTTATTAACTACTTTGACTCCACTGCCTTAGATTTTCCTGTTATCCTCTGTAAGATGTTCCATTCTGCAGTGGGAACAGGAGGCACATAGAAAGCCAGCTCTCTACCCTTTAAGCCATTGGATTTCTCTGGGGTTGAGAGAAGAGAGAGAGCAGTATTTTTTCAAGTGAAGATGGTTCAGAAGAAAAGAACTGTGAGTGTGGTAGTGGCAGTGCATGTCTTTAATCCCAGTACTCAGGAGGAAGAGGCAGGTGCATCTCTGAGTTTGAGGCCGGCCTGGTCTACGGAGCAAATTCCAGGACTTCCAAAAACCCTGTCTCAAAAGCAGAGAAACCCTGTGTCAAAAACCCAACCAAACCAAACAACAACAAAAAACTATGTATGTTTACCTGGGGTGATGGTGAATTCAGTGATTCACTTTCTCCATGTTGGTCAATGATTCAGACAATATGTAAATGTTTGCAAGTGAAACTGTAATATCCCACTATTGACTGACATACTTCTGGAATTATACATTCTTCTGTCTTTTGCTTCAAATGCTAATAGGTTTTGCTTTCTTCTTCATCTGAGAACCCTATATAAAACTAATGGAAATGGAGGCCTGTGATGACTTTTACCATGTGCTAAGCACATTCCCTACAAATTATACTGTGCATAATTTTATTATCCTCATTTTATAGATTAGAAAATGGATACTTAGAGAATTAAGGAAGTCATCAAGCTCATGAAATATTAACAGATGAATTTAATCCAGAGTCTTTAGGGCTTTTCAAACCCTCCACATGTGGCAACTTTCTGTACTGGCTGAATGTTAATGAGAACCACCTAGCACACTGGTTTTCAGAAGGCCAAAGTACTAAAGTCAGAAAACCTGGTGATATCTCAACTCTAGGACAGTCAAAGTAGCATAACTGAGGCAGAAACAGGAGGAAAGAGCTTTGCAGCTGCTAGAAAGTATGACGTGAAATAGTTGTTTACATCCCATTTCTGAAATCTCAGAGAAGAAAAACAGGGAAATTAGGTGGTCATTGAAGGGCATAGTCAAAAAGAAAACTTTTTCTTTAAAATAATTACATTCTTTAGGATTAAAGTACAGTCTGTGAATCATTAGTAATTTTAATTTTTTGACTGACCATCATTTAAAGCAGTAGAGTAAAATGGAGTCTATGTCAGATGTTAAAGGTAATTTTATTTTTATGTAGTATATTATTATGAAATAGTCACAAATCATTATATACCCATACACATGCAAGTGTATATATATATACTAGCTCATGATATTAAGTAATTGTTTTATGGAGATCAATTCCATGGCCTCACTCATGTTAGGCAAATATTCTGTTACAGAACTATATCTCCAACCTCTAAAATATATTTTTCAAATTACATTAAAGATCATTTTACATTTATTTGTTTATTGATTTGTTTGGGGCATGTGTATAACTCCACCCATGTGTAGATGTTAGATCACCACTTTTGGGAGTTCTTTCTTTCTTTCACAGTCTGGACTCTAGGAATGGAACTCAGGCTTGGCAGCCCTCACCAACTGAATCACACTTGTTTTGTTTTGTGGATTGCAGTTTAAAAAGTTTGAAGGGGATGCTAATTTCTCTGCTTGTAGAGATAATCTAGTAGAGTGAAATAGACAGGAGAGAGGGAGATGAGGTATAAAATCCTGGATCAGAGGTAAAAAAAAAACCTTTACTCTGTGCACTTGCTTATCATGTGGTTTCCAGATAGTCACCATCAACCTGTCTCGAATGAGCAAGGCTCTTATTTCCATAGGTATGGGACATGGTCTTGACATCTTCAACAGTACTGACTTGTCACTGTGATGTGGTCTTTGTTATGTCCTCCTCATGCTACACCTGCTTTCCAATTTCTTTGTGGACTTGTCTTTCTGATTGCCACCCCCCATAATGTTACTATGTATAAAGATATGTGTCTATGGAAGTAATTATATGAAAGTGAGATCCTGGAGGTGAGCCTTTGTCCAATATAGTTAGAGTAATGATAAGAAACACAGGACATGTGCAGACCCAGCATAACCAAGAGAGCATGGATAACAGAACAGAGAGAACTCACATCTAAAAGACCAAGGCAGCAGCCTGAAGTACACTGTCCCCTTCAAACCTTCAGTAGACAACGACCTTGATCTTGGACTTCTGGACTCTACAACAGTGAAAAAAATAAACAAAGCTGTTTAATCTACCCAGCCTGTAGCCTGGAATTAGGGCAGCCTAGCAAATAATTAGACCTTCTGACTGTTACTACATACTGAGATGTGGAAGCCTAGCATCATCCATGCCTGTTTACAGATGAGAAAAATGAAGTGAAAAGATAAGAAATCACTTACCCAAGGCCAGGAGTCCAAATAGCTGCTGAGTGCAAAATGAAGTTTCCTAAATCCTCGCCCAGTGCTCTCTCCTTGACAAAAAGCTTGATAATAGTCCTCTGAATCCTGCTGTGCCTACAGTGGTAGGTACAATTCTATGCCGGCCTGTGTGTTAGCACCAAAATCTGTATTTCTCTGCAAATACAGATTCTAATATTTTATAAAATAAGAGTTAGAACTCTGAAAAGCACCAGAAGTCCAAAAAAAAAAAAGGTGCAAATTAACCCGATTTAAAATTTAAAATAAAAGAAATCCATTTTTTAGGTAGCTTGTTCACTTATACCTGAGTGAACATTCAAAAGTTCAGGCTCTGTCACTGATATATTGAAGCTTGACCACTGTGTGATAGAGAGTGAAGCAGATTTTTAAAAAGTCTTTGCATAAGCCAAGATACCACATTGTCAAAATAAACACTAGGTAAGAGGTCGGTAAAGAAATAATTGGGCAGTTGATGTTATTTTAACATCCGATATGGACAACCTAAGTGTTTCATCCTAGTAACACTGTTTTCAATTTCCCCCAGTCCTTTATGGATCATTTTCTAAAACATTGTTCTTAGCTTGGGTTTAAGTTTTTAAGTGAGATGTGCTTATAATCAATCAATAAATACTTGGAGTTACAGACTCTGCATTACACCTTGATTTTCTGAAGATTCCTTGTTTCTTATTTCCTTTAATAAATATTTAGTATAAATTTTAACTTATAAAATTTAACTTAAATTACATGGCTAAATAAATCATGATATCTGAAAAATTTTAACTTAACCAAGAGGAAATATATATGTGTGTGAATAATGTTTTAGTATGAGAAGTATATTATTGCATAAAAATGTGTTAGTTTTGCAAGGATCCAAACATTAAAGAATGAATTAAGTTATATTGTACAGTTGGGCTGTGTAATCCTACCTATGCCTCCAGTTCATCCTATGTTCTATTTTGTATTTGATACCATTTCCCCAGAATATAAAAAAATCAATGAAATTTATTGACTTGAACAACTTAGTAAGGATAATGTGATAGCTGAATTTTTTCTCTTATGATCATTGTTCAACAATTACCTGTTAATCCACTGGAAGTGTCTTTGTTTGATTCTGCTTGTAGAAAAACAGTGATCTATGTTTTCCTTTTCACCACACTGAGAACCTCTTGGCCGTTGTTCCTGTTCATCTAGTAGTCATCTTTCCTCATTGGTTTTTCGTTAATTCTTAGATAAGTGTGGTTATGTTGAAATACCCTATTTCTTTGATTTATCTGTCTACTTAAACTTTATACATTGTTGAATTTCCAAATCTTTTCATTTCATCATCCTCCAAGAGATGTTGATCCTTAGCCTACCCAAGCTTTACCTTGTTCACCACCTTGTATGTGCAAAATGAAGGACTGGCTTATACTTTTTTATTTTTACATTTCTTTTTAGGAGTTGGTTTAACAATTTCAGGAATATGAACATGAGATATTTTAATTTATTTATATCTTGTTTTTAATAGTTTTATTATTTTAATTGAAAAATTATCCCATAGTTAGTATTGTTTGTGCTATTACATACTGAAGACTTTACATATTTGATTTAGAACATTGAGAAATTAATCTGGTACTGACCTGGAAGTTTCATATTTAGTGGCTAGCTTTCATAGTTCTGGAAGGAGATGTGCAGGCAACTATAGGTATGAAGTAATCATTAGTCTTAACCAGCTATGATCCTGGTGAGATACAATAATGCCTGGCCTGGCAAGACATGCCTACTGGTTCTATAATGTCATGAACAGTGTGGGAGAAACCAATCATTTTCTGTACTATTCTAAACACTGATCTTCAAAATGAAATCTAATGTCAATATATTACGTATGTAAAAATATAATTTAGATATTTGCAAGTATAGAATCAGCAACTTTAATGAAAAATGTCATTAATTATAATCAAGAATTTATTGAGTTTTCTTAGAATTTCTGTGTTGGCATTAGGTAAATTCATTCATCTTTATTCTTTTAGTTATCTTTTTAAGACAAGGTCTTGCTGTAGGGTATGGGTATGTAGGCCTTAAACTTAATAGGTCACTCAGACTAGCCTCAAATGTCTTCCTGCATCTTCCAGTTAAGTGTGGAGACTCCAGTATGTACCACTAGACATAGTTCAATCTTCTAAACCTTGTGTGCTGGCTGTTTTCCTCTATTCAATGCTTTCAAAGCAACAAAAAGTGGAAGTAACAAAAGTAGTATAGAAATCTGTAGAAAACTCATGATCTGGTTAAAAAATGTTTACTTATGCCCAGTACCTTTTTCTCTATTGTAAATTTAAATGGTGTTTGATTCTAATTGGTAACTTAAAGGCTACTGAGATCATTGTCTGTCATAGTGCTCTGCAAAAGAAATGTGACACTTCTTATTTCTGTTTTCTATCTCTGCTAGTTTAAGTGTCCTATTTTTAGTCATCATAAACTATTCTGCAGTTCCATAGATATTTGCTAGTTATACATGTCCTTCCAGGACTCTCAGTTTAGAGCTCTCATGATGAGGTTTTTATTATGGAGTTCCTCAGTAACATGGGAACCAGACATTACACACTTTGATAATTTATATAATACAAAAGCTAGGACATATAGAAGACTCAATGAAACGGTTCCTAAAAATACAGTCTTGTGTGTTCAGCCTGGAATGCACATGGGACTAATGTAACTAGTAATGGATCAGTAGGTGGAGGATGCATTTAGCGAGAAAGCACAGTAGACTATAGGGAAATGAGAGGAGGGAACAGAAAGTTTCGAGACACTAGTGGAGTGACAGGGATAGGAAAGTAAGAGGGCTGAAGAATGGTTACTAAAATGATATATTAATAAAGAAGATACTTGGGAATCTGTGAACTTGAAATCCATGTAAAATATATAATAAAAGAGAATAGTGGGACAGGTATGCTATGAAGGAATTGGGATGTATTACTGGAAAGCAAAATGTTTAAGTGAGGATGGTCACAGGTAGAGTGGAAAACTGAAGACTAGGGGTTGGGTTAACAAAAACTAAGTATATACAGAGAAATGAAGGAGTTTGGAAAGAGGATTCCCATATGGTTAAATAATGTTGCTTCCAGAAAACAAAGATTATTAAACAAAAACTGCAGTGTCTGGTACAGTCTACCTCCTTACCTATTATTGATAAAGGAGTCCACAGAAGTACCCTAAACAATACAAGTGGTTGCCATTGTTTAATTGCCTACAGTAACTAGATAATACAACTCTATTGCTAAAAATATTTTAGTTGTAGGATGTGGGGGAAAAAAATCTATCTTGAGCTGACCATGAATATCTCTCCTTGCTGGCTAGTCTTCATAATGCTGAAAAGTGCTGTGCAAGCTACTGGGGTAGAAAGGCCTTGGTAGTCTTTTTCACTGGTAGACCCTGCATATTGTAATAATGACCTGCCAAGCAAGATGTGCCCACTGGTGCAATACTGGCAAGACTATTTGTGAGATAACTAATAGCTCCCTTGATTGGATTTGAGACTTGCTCCACAGGAGGCAATTCATGCCTTGTACTCTAGCATGCATATAACACATGTCTAGGAAGGTCATGGGCTAGCAGAGAACCTATTGTTTTTGCTTTGCTAATTTTTACTGTTGTCAAATTCCCTCGTAAATATTTATGTATATATTTATAGATTGTGCTACTCTCAACCTTGGTCAGTGACACTTCTTATCGCAGAGGGTAGTGGTACTGTAGAAACTCATAACTGTTCAAAATCTGAAGAATGAGTGTCAGTTAGTGAGGAGCTGTAGATGAGACATATATAACCCGCTGCTTCCCAGGTTCAAAGAACATCATGGGGGGAGGAGTTACAGAAAGATGATAAGAATCGGACAATACTAAAGACAGTTGTGAAAGACTAGCCTCTGAATAAGACATGGCTATTTCACACATTAATCCATATCAGCTGTTTTTACCTGTACAAGACCTTCTTAAAAAAAGAAATTTCAAAATTCTAGCATAGAAAGGGAAGAGTTCTTACCCCAGTAGAGAGTTTGACATTCTCTTAGTTAGGTTTTTCTATTGCTGTGAAGGGACACCTTGACCACAGCAGCTCTTATAAAGGAAAACATTTAATTGGACTCATTTACACTTTAGAGGTTTAATCCACTATTTTCGTGGCTGGAAGCAAGGCAGCATACAGGCAGGCATGGTGCTAGAGAAGGAGCTAAGAGTTCTTATATCTAGACTCACAGGCAACAGGAAGTGGTCTGTCTCACTGGGCATGGCTTGAGCACATATGAGACCTAAAAGCCCACCTGTATATGGGACATAAACAACCCCCTGATTTTTAATCATGGGAGGGGGGTCCAGAAAGAATGTAAGGATTAGATGATGGTAAAGAGAGCTATGAAAGGCTAGCCTGTGAATACGACATGGCTATTACATACATGAACTCACATCAGCTGTGTTTACCTGCATGAAACCTTTATAAGATAAAGAAACTTAAAAATTCTAGCATAGAAATGGAGGGGCTTTTGACACCCACACACAACTGAGTAGCTAAATGGTAGTTGGTAACTGTTTAGAGAAGAGTCATTTAGCTTTGTTGTTGTTTGTTTGTGGGAGTATGGGCTGGCCATTGGTGGATTGCCCAATCCCCAGTGGATGATCAGATACATGTAAAGAAGGTCAGAAAAAGACATTTATGTTTTACCCCAGTGGAAGTTTGACATGAACAGGATTACAAAAGAAAATGGGCCCTGAGTAGGCAGAGTGCAGCAATAGGAGAGGTAGATGTAAACAAAGTTGTTTTAAACTGTATCCATTGAAAAGTTATTTGCAAGAGAAAAACATCATTAGTGAATGTAAAAATCATTTCCTTGGGTCCACTGATGTCATTGGGAGTAATTCAATAATCTCAATCTGTTGAGAGCATTTGAGTAAGTTCAGATGGATGATTTTAATACAGCCTTTCAGCCAGGACCCAAGTCAAACATGTGGGGGCCTAGACTGCCTAATGAAGAAAAGCAGAGGCTTGTGTGGAAAGCCCCACACACTAAAGCTGTGCAGTCGGCTGCATATTTCCTCTTTAAGTGTGAAGCTGATTTTAAAATTTAACCAAAGTTTCGCTAGATGTCTTACCACTTGCAGTTAATTATGTAGATATATCAAATATGCATTTTCTTTAAAAGCATATTACTGTTTTGTCTTTATCCACCAATGATTCTTGGATAAAAGGTGGTAATAAAATGTTAATGTGTATTTAGTTATATGAGAAAAAGTAATAGAGAAATTTCTGAGGTGTAAAATGAGATACATAATTGCTTCTAAAAACACAAGAAAAGAAAACACAGAATGACAAGCCTACACAAGCAAGCCTTCTTCATCGCCTGTGGCTATCCTGCTGTGTCATCCTGGCTAGAAGAATAGATTCTTCTTTATTTTTTTTCCCTCTGACTGACCTGCAATATTTTCTGCTAGGAACTGATTCAGAGCTTCACTATCATTCTAGCACTAAGCTGTATCCTCAGGCCTCCTTAGCTGTTCATCAGGTCCTTTGCGGTTCTGGAAGGTTGGGTACATCATGAAGCCCATCTTCCTGGAAGGTTAGCGGAGTCTAAAACAATGATTCTGGGAACAAAAAAGATTTAGACCCCATCCTTGTATCTCTCTATTTTGGAGCTTCGTTCACCAAAGACCCTTTTTTGGTGGCATCAGTTGTGATTTCATTTAATTGCACGGTAGGTATAAACTTTAACACTGAAAGAAATGTGGCCAGGGTTGGAGGGTACACAGTGGCTCCAAAAGAGAGGATGAGCATGCTTTCCTTACAGATCTTGCACAGGACTTCGGAGGAAGCAACTCTTTCTCCTCTTCCAGAGGACTGCCATACTTTGGGGACCACAATGCTCGGATAAATGTTTCCAAAAGCCCTGTGTTAAATGGTTGGCTTCCAGTATGTGATACTACTAGGAAGTGTAAGAAGCTTTAATAGATGGGGTGTCTTTAGAAACCTGGTCAACCTTAAGTTCTTGACCGTTTTCTCTTGCTTCTCCACATTGAAGTAAATGCTCTTCCTCTGATACATGTTCCTGCCATAATGTATTTGGCTTCCAAAAATCCAAAGCACTTAGGACACTTAAGAGACCAAAACAACTAAAACTGTGAGCCTAAGTAAAGCGTTTTTCTTTTTACTTTTATGTACATCAGAAATTTGCTACAGTAACAGAGGAGCTATAATATGTGTGAACTGAGGACAACAGGTAGTAGGTGAGACTGAACACTTGAGTTTTCCAAGCCCAAGTCATTCTTCCCTTGGTTGGTTTACCTAATGGAAAACCAACAATGGTTCTAGCAATATGATGGCCTCAAGACTCAGTAGAAGCAGACCAAAGCTATTTTCCCTCCTGTTTCAAGTCATTGGTCACGATGCTCCTAGGCTTTCCTTTACCCATAAGGTGGGCAAAACTCAAGCTTATTTACTTTTACTGTAAGCAATAAAGATACAAAGGATTTAGCTTTATGAAATATCAGAAGTGGTAGATATGTGTGTGGCATCTGCCAATGTTATGGCACTATTTATGAGAGTAATACTTTTCCAAATTTTACTTGGTCACATGGTGGAGAAATTTCCCATATTATGCATACTGTCTACCAACTGAGATGAAATAATCAGCTGTATTTCATAGGTGAAGAAACTTAGTCTTGGAGTGGC
The DNA here is from genome assembly GCF_949786415.1 of Peromyscus eremicus. Lineage (NCBI taxonomy): Eukaryota > Metazoa > Chordata > Mammalia > Rodentia > Cricetidae > Peromyscus > Peromyscus eremicus. The sequence goes on along the minus strand of NC_081425.1, from coordinate 97,321,262 downwards.
TATGTTATTGGCCAAGTTCAAAATATGTAATGTCTTCATTAGTGGATGCTCAGACCTTGGAGTTCAGATCCAGAATGTATGATTGTAATCACAGGATTTATTGCCTTAAAGTTCTCCATGCCCTCTTCCAGGCTTAGTGGAAAAACCATTAAAGGCATCCTTGTGAAAAAGCTTTCTTCAGTATATAGTGTGGTTTAGAAATCATGAGCTATTATATTAGATCCAAGTTGTCGATCATAGCATATATGGCGATTTTATTAATTTATATAGAGTCGTCCTTTGGGGACCTTACTCTTGAACATTTCATTCCCCTGCCTAGCAATTTAAATCCTATTCCTTTAGTGGTCTAGCCTACTTATCACATATTGAAATAAAAGTCATTAGTATGGAAAGTTCCAGAAGTAATCTCACCAACAAAACTTACTGATGTCACCCTTTCTAGAAGTGTAAAGCACAGAAAGACATTTGTGACAGCAGGAGCTTTTCAGGCCAGCTGAGCCTCCCTCCATCTGAGCAGCCTGTAGGCCTCCCTATCCCATGGCTCGCTTATAACCTTTGCTAGCAAACCACAGGGCTAACGGCAGCTGAGAAACTCAAGTCCCCCATAGGATTTTACATCACCAAAAGAGCAGAGGAACCTCACTTGAGGATCAGAAGGCCCTCACTCTTACTCTGTAGCCCTATCTAATGACTGAGGTTGGAGACATGAGTCAGGATTTCAGAGTACAACTTGACTGTCAGAGGGTAGATGTATGCTTGGCTAGTTGGAGTCTCTATTATACAGTTGATACAAGTATACCTAATCAGTCCTCACACATGGAGATGTACTTACATCAGAATTCCCATACTTGGAAGCTTTTCTGTATTCATCTTAAAGTGGTTTAATATCAATTATTCTTGTCATTGGTAGTTTTCAATTTATTTTCCTACTATAAAATAAGACACTACTGAAATATATCCCCTGTGAAAGTGTGTGCATGGAGGGTGACGGGTTATCATTTATAGCATTCTTTCCTTACTTTATTTAGTTTTATTTTTATTTCTATTATAATTTCCAACAGTTTATGTAATCTTACTGATGAAAGTATTTCCATGATTAAGTTACAGAAATTCATGTTTGTCTGTAACATTTCTTTGTCCATAAGGTCATAATTTAAGTTTTGGTTGTTGTTTGTTGCTTAAACAAGGGAGTTTTTTATTAATAGTAATTGCTAATATAATTTTTATTATGTGTTATTTTCATTATCTCTAACATTTGCACTTTGATATACTAGTTATAGTAATAGTTTTTATATGTTTTAATGTATTTTTTATGTTTACATTATCAAATTTGGTATTAAAAAAATCTATTCAAGACTTATTCTTCTAGAGTTCAGTGTATTGTTCTTTCTTTTTGACTATGAACTCAAACAGATGAAATGTTATCTGTTGAAACTGTATTTGCTTTAGGTTAATGGTGTTTACTGTTGGCTCTGTGGCATTTGTGTTTCCAGTATTTGTTTGCTTGGTGAGATCTGGAGAGCTCAGAACATATATGGAAACTAGCACGTTCTTTGGAACAACTCGTGTTAGGTGGTATGCAACACTCATCACTACTGTAACACTTGAGAAATGACAATATCTCTAGAATTTAAAGATGTGCATGACCTTTTGTCTCTGGGTAATGTATCATTTACTGTGTAGACCATCTTGTGCCTTTGGACAGTTCTAGGAACATGTATTCTCTACTCACTATTCTATGGAAACCATATCCCACCACTGTAGATGTTACAGGACTAGGTGACTTGCCCAATGGTCCTACCCACAGTATGTGGTAAGTTCAGTTCTCACTGATGCAGAGCTCAATTTCTAAGAAGCATGATAAAATAGCTAAATAAAAAGGTATTATTTACTGAGTTTTCATGGTTCAAGGACTATTCTGAGTATTTTTTCATGTATTAACTCACTTAATAATCCATAAATCAACATATTGAGTATCTTGCCTAGTACTAAATATCAAGTAAGAAAGATGTTTGTTGTTTAATTGAAGAATTGGCACCGTTTATTAAAGTGAGGTTTTGGATGATAGATGACCATTTTTATAGTGTGGTCTCTCTATGTCAACCTGGAAAAAGCATATGGAACTACCATGACCAAGCAGGGAAAAGCCTGGATTGGTGCAGATGTCACTGTTTGAGCCAAAGCACAGAATGTGGAACCCAGGAGTTAGGAAGAAGAACCTAGAAATGGGAAGAAAGTGAGTCTATGCTGGGAAGTCCCTTGGGATTGAGAAGTTCTCAATTAGCCAGCAGTAATGGAGGCATGGAATGGAATTAATTGAGGTCTCGGGGGTCTGTGCTGATGAAGAAGCATGTTGGATACTTTCTAAGCCAGAGACAGGAAATACAGGGATGTTCCAAATGTATTAAATTTGTCTTTCCCAAGACCACAGAAGTCTTATAATCTGCTTTTGAAAGATTGTAAGTCTGTAGAGGATGCCAGGTGTGGACAACAATTGCTGTAATTAGCACAGACACAAATTGTAAGAAATGCAACTATAAAATCCCCACTTGGATTCTCCAAAAAAAAAAAAATCCAACATGATAGTTGATTAATGTGTCACCAGATAAGTCTGCCACCAGATTATGAATGCAAAGGTGTAAAATGTGTCATGTATTTTAAAAGACTTTTCTAGACTTTTCCAAGAATCTTAGTAAGATAATCATGTACAATTTACCACAAAATTTGAGAATACTAGCTTTCTGAACAAACAAAACTTCTAGGAACAATTCTTTTTCTACTTTCTTAACTATAGGGCATCAAATACATAATTGAGTTTCACTGAAACTCAATTTTTATATCTGTGCAAAGGATAATATGTATTTTATGGAGAGATAAAAGGTTAAAAAGGTTAAACAGCAACACTGGTGAGGTGATTATCATGGAATCCGGTGCTTCATGATCATGTATCATTAGTATCTTCATTGTAACTTGTGCTTTATATGGACATATGTATTTGTGTTCTTGATGCAGATAAATCACTATTTTTGATGAAAATAAGAGTTGTGAGGACTTGGAACCTTTTTTTTTTTCAGAGCTGAGGACCAAACCCAGCTCTACCACTGAGCTAATTCCACAACCCCACTGAGCTAAATCCCCAACCCCGACTTGGAACCTTTTATTCAAAGATATTATGCTTATCAGTAACATCATTACATAAATTTAATTTTTCATTAACAATGTACATATCAAGTTCATAACATACATGTGCAATGTGTTCTGAGATGACTTGCAGATCAGTATGAATAAGAACAATGGTGAACATAGTTAATGCACTAAAAATATCATGATTATATGCAAATATTATGGATGTACCAAGTAAGTACATTCTCTAAATGTTGGGCTGAGTGGTTGGCTGATAGGTAAAGTTGTCTGGAAAGTAACATTTTAGTTAAGTCTCCATGGATATGTAAGAGTCCACATAAAAAAATAAGAGACTAACAAGGTTGTAGGGAAAACCCCCTCTCCCTGCCAGAAACTTGAACATACAAAGAACACGATAGATACTAGAGAATGTTAACTGTGTAGGGTGTAAGGCAAGATAGAAGGGCTAGAAACTCAAGCCAGACTAGGAAGAACAATGTTTGGTTTACTTCACTTAGAGTCATTGATATATAATGTGAGCTCAGGACAGTCTCAATATTTTGAATGGGAAAGTTAAGAGAACAAAACTGGAGGGAGCCTTCTTATATTATAACTGAAAATGATGATAATGAAGAATGGGTATAGGTGTAGAAAGTAAGTGGTGGGAAACATGGATGGGAAGTTTACAGAATGTACCAGTGGTCCAGCTGTGAAGGAAAATGGGAAGTTGTAGAGGATTTGTTGCAAATCTATCTTTGATGAAGTAATGGAATCTCTCAGTTTGTAGGGGAAAATGACGCTTATTAATTTTTATATATGAGCATGTTTTCCAAAATAAAATATATAATTTAGAGCAATAGTTTATTTTCGTTAGAATCCAATTTTTTTTGTGGGAAAGTGTAAATTACGATTTTTGCTTTACTAAATCATCAAGATATGGCATACAATTATTTTGACAAGCAAAACAGGATGTTTTTAGGTTATTTGTAATTTACCAATCTACTTTCCATTCTACAAATGCCTCCTGAGCATGAAGGTGATACCAGGTGTGGTGATGATTGATGGCTTTCTCATGCATCATATATTTTTGGTTTATAATTATTTATAAAAGGAATTCTTCATTTGTTTTCCTGAGAAGGATTGCGAGGTGGTGAAGTAGCTATGATCACTATAAAATCCATGCAAAATATTCTAAAACGAGACTTCTATTACATTTTCAAAGGCTATAATGATCCTTAACCTGCTAAGATTGATGACCTTTAAAGCTTAGCCTTTGAGAACTTCACTGACTTTTGTGAGTTCCCAAAATATAAATTAGGATTTGAATTGTTTGCCATTGCTTCAGGTGCCTACAGTGCCTTTTTTATTCTTTTGTCCTGCTTCTATCTCCAGGAGGTAGATATGTGTTCCAGTCTATGATTGTTAGCCCTCTGTCAGAAGACTGAGGAGGTCAGTGCTGTCTAAATGACCATCTCTTTCAATGGGGAGCTTGGAACTTCATGAGAAAGAGCTTTTGTGCTTAACCATTACCATCTAAGCCTTATGATAAGGCAGATCTAATCAATTTAAAACTGCAGCAGAGATACAGCAGTCTGGTGAATTTGGATCGGAGGGCTATAGGTACTCTATGGATTTTTAATCTCTCTTTTATACATGTTCCTAAGATGCTGGGTTTAGAAATAAGTGAACTGCAAAGAGAAATCTGGAGGATAAAAAGGAAATCTAAATGGGCAAAAGGAGATTTTTTTCTCATATATCACACAAACTAATTTTTAATGAGGAAATTATGTGATTTGCTCATGGGCCATTTCCACCTTTCCAACTTAGCAGTTAACAGAAGGTTGATGTAATTTTTAGCAATAATTAGATTTAGGGTTTATGGCCCTGAGTCCACAGAGCTCCTATCACAATGCCTCTTAATAGTCAGCCCTGATCTACTAGAACTATGTCAAGCACAATATAACTCAGAGATAATGAAGAATTCCTGAACTCTTTGGAATTCCTCAAGAGTTTTGCTACTCTGATTGCTGAACATTTAAGCAATAATTTGTTGCTGAACCAGGTAGTGAGAAAACAACTTTGCATCAATTTAATGAAATTGTTTATTGAAATTTAAATTGCTGAGTCGCTGTGTGTATTTTCCTTACTTTAGGACTGTCTTCATTATTTGGAGTAATATTTTCAGATAATTTGTCTGGTCAGCCTGGCCCCTGACACTGCATCTGTTTTTATTTTTTCCCAAATTCCAAGTTTTTGTAGAAACAGAGAAGGTTTGCAATAGGGTATTGTTTTTTTAAAGTCATGGGAAATCCTCATAAGATTTTCTGGAAGTCAGTGTAAATTTCTTAGTGGATGTCAGTGCTTGTTGAATATTTGTTTTGTGTAATGCAGTAGGCTACTTTCAATAAGGGGAATTAGATATGTAATATGGTTCCCCCTTTTTTTTTTCTTGGTTTTTCGAGACAGGGTTTCTCTGTGTAGCTTTGCGCCTTTTCCTGGAACTCACTTGGTAGCCCAGGCTGGCCTCGAACTCACAGAGATCCACCTGGATCTGCCTCCCAAGTGCTGGGATTAAAGGCGTGCGCCACCGCCATTTTTTTAAGGCCAAGGCATAATAAGATATATGGGGGGATTGCAGGTCACCAACTATTACCATAAGCAGGAAGGTACACAGAGAGTTTACAGCAGAGAACATTAGATGAACGGATATTACGACTGTCTTGGAAAGAATGATATAAGGCTGTATGTCTCACATGCCTTAATAACCCTTGTTGTTATAAACCTTAGTTTCTCCTAGTTGTGAGAATTTTCCCTTTTCTCTATGTTCATTTAAAGAACTAGTACTATTTCATGTTAAGAGAATAACTTGATGTTCAATGCTTTCAGCCAAGCATGAAAGGCAATGTCTGTTCCAAGATATAGTTCACTATTTGTGGCCTTTCTTTATCATTGCCAAACTTTTCTATATGCATTCTTTACAAAGTTTCCCATTAAAGATCAACATTGAGTATGAACTTTTGCAGAAGGTTATAAAATCGACTGTTCTATGTATCTGCATTGTCAAATGTGTGAGTTATCAGTCACTGTGGTCATTAACCATTCGAAATTAAATTGAAAGAAGCCATAAATATTAAATTACCCCAAGTTATAAATATGTTCTACTAAAGATAAGAAAATTTAATTTCTTTTTTTCACATGGAATATAGATTGAGATATTGAAACCTTTATATATTGAGTTAAATAGACTCTGTTTTAATGACCTATTCTATCTCTTCTTTGAGTATGACTTACAGAAAAATTAAAGTTGCTTATGTGACTCTTACCAAGCTTTTTTGGGAGTGATATTTTGGATAGTGCTTTCAGAATGATTTTGAAAAAGTAATGCCTAAGCAAGATATTAAGGTTATAACACTGGATTCCAGAATAGGGACTGAATGCCAGGCTGAGTTTGGGTGCTTCCAGCTAGGGTTGTTTTCTGTTCTTCCCTTGACTGTGGCTTCTGGACTGTGTGAAAAAAGTTCAAAAAATGGATGAGATGGCAGCCTTTCTCCACATTAAATTCAATTTCTTCAGGGGTGCAACATCAAATCTTATTAGGAACCCTTGCACTGTCTTCCCAAGTCCCATCAGACAAAACAGTCCTCCTCATTCCAATTCTTAATTTAGTTAAGAGAGGTTACATTTGTAATTACTGTAATTTAGAGCTTTCATGAGTTGCCCTAGGCTGGAGCAAGCATCATTCAATCTGTGCTCTGCTAAGTGAAGCAACTGAACATGTTGTGATTTATGAGGATCTGACAAAGATGTTTTGCAAGGAAATTTCCAGCACAATGAACCAATTCAAGGGATATCTGAAAAATCAATCACTTTTGGTCTCTTATAGTCTTGGTAGTTAAATCAAACCATTTCAAACAGCTAAAATATGATCTTGTTTTTTTTTTCTTATTTTGAAATGAATATTGGCTATTTCTATTTAACAGTTAAGTTTAATTTTTTACATTAGAATTAATAGTAATTGTTCATTGCCAAAAAAGAAAATAACAAATAATACACAAAATATAAGAATTGCTATAGCCCCATCTGTTATTTTTCCCATGAACATGTTTGTGAATATGACACTGATTATGCACTACACAATGTATTAAAATCTTCTAACTACTGTCCTATCCTGGTAATGATAGGCAACAGAATATTCTATACTTATAAGTTATTGCTATGTTTATGTATGCATGTGACAATGATGATTCTTTTAGGGTTTACTTAGTATAGAAATGCTGATCAAAGGCCATGAATATTTTACATCTTTTTCGTAAAATTTCAGAAAAGTTACATTTTTTGTTTTTATTTCTTTTTATCATGGTAAAGTTTGCTGTTCTCTGCAGTTTTAGATGATCTAAAGTGAAGATTTTAAATCTTGTTCAGTTGAAGTAAAAATTTGTATTTTCTTTTTGTAACAATTTATATTTCTTATATTAGTAGGAATGTAAGAACTGTTTTCATAGTATATTACCAGTTTATAATCCTTTCTGGTAGATAACTCTTTCTTAGAGTCTTTTTATTTGTGGTAGGTTTTCTCTAAGGTAGGTTTGGCTCATATAGCACACTTCAAACATTCCTTTGTTTGGGTTTCAAGTCTTGCTTTATTTTAGATGCCAGCATTTGATAATTTTATATAGCTGTGACTACAATACTTGACAAACACAACTTGAAGGATTTGTTCTGAGTCACAGTTGAGGGATATTTCAGTCCATCAAGGCAGGCTTATTGGAGCAGAGGGGTGCGGTAACAGCTGCTCACCTCACAGCAGTCCAAGACTTTGCCAGCTTTGTTCTCATCCCCAAAAGGCCATACAGACTTCCAGACTAGTGCCCCCACTTGAGTTTGTTACAGAAAACAATAGAACATATTTGCCTGTTTGTGGAAGAAATCCCTGTTGCTATTGAGTTAAAAGGTGGAATTTATTTGAATTATTTCTTGACTTCTCATTTTTAAGTTTGTTTGCTTATTTTAATTGGTATATTTCTCTACTCCAGGTAGCTGTCTCTTATTGCATGTGTGTTCATTTGCTAGGCAGTAAAATAATGTTCTCACGAGAGTAAGTAGGCAACATGAGACTCATTTGTAAATATCAACCAACTTAATGAGTGCCCTTTTGAGGCTATTTAGTGCTATGATACTTGAGGGAATTTATAAGTCATAGCAGTAAAAAATAACTCAATGCTATTGTATATATATTCTAGGATTTTAAATAGAACTATGATTTTGAAATTTAAGTGAGATATAAAATAAAGGATATTATTATTGACAGCGAATAATCATTGGTGTTATGTTCTGATTATGGTCTTTAATATCTTCCAGCTTTTACAATAAAGAAAGTCAGCTGAGAGCTGTATGAATATAGGGGGAGCTGTTTGCATGGATTATTTTAGCCTCTTATAGGATTCAGGGTTATTTCTCCTCTGGGAAATAATTTTTAACTATGTTTGAAAGGATTCATTTAAAAATTCTTAACTATTCTTTAACAATTTAGAAGCAATGTCTCTAAATTTCAAATCAGATAATTTTCTTCCTATGCATTAAATAATGGTATTAGGAAAGCGTTTGCTACATAACCATGTTTACTATTACCCAGATATGGACATCCTTTGCTCATTTTACATTCATTGGTTTTCATCTCATACTTCAATACTAATTCCAAATACTGCCATCCAGGCTCTGCACCAGGATAAAATTTAGCTCATACTTACTTCAGGGCTCCTGAGTGAGTGGGGCATCACAGGCCACATTCTGTGGGGAAATTTGAGTTAAGTAGATCAAGCAGCCACTCCGGAAGCTGTGCTCACCCACATTAAGGATGACTGAAGAGAGAGTACAAGAGGAGAATGGGGGAGCAAAGGGTGGGTCTCACATTTTTAATAACACAGCTTTTTTATTGATTCTTTGGAAATTTCATGTCATGCACCCTAATTCCTCTAACCCCCAGTCTCCCTCTATCCTCCCCTCATCCCTGCCGTGCCCCCTGAGAAGAAAATTAAAAAAAATCAAAACAAAACAAAACAAGCAAGCAAGCCAACAAACAAAAAAGCAAAAAATAAGAACAAGGCAACCCCCCCCCAAAAAAAAACAAAAAACAAACCCAAAAAACCCTTTCCATTCCTCATCTTCATCTTCCACACCTCTCCAAAACTCTTTCATTAGTCCTGGTAGTATTGGGAGTTGTGTGTAACATAGTATAACCTTCTGTCCAGTCAACTTTACTAGCAAATGGTCATTGCAATGAGTCACTGGTCCAAGGCCTCTGGTTTCTGGTATGCTGTCATCACTGGATCCTCACAGAAATTCCTCTAGGATACCCCTTGGCTGCTCCAAGTCATGGAGATCCTACAAGTATCATTTCACAGGATCAGTCCTTTCATGAGCTCCAGCAGGTCCTAGATGGGGTAGATGTTAGGGTAGGCCAACTCAAGGCCTGGCTATGGGCCTGGTTGATAATTGAGCTGGTCAGTAATTCCACTGGGACTGCCCCACTCCCACCAGGCAAGGGGACAGAGCCACTTCCCCTATGCACATGCCATCAGGGTCAGTTCTCCCTCGCCAGTGGTAAGGAGTGGGGCCATCTCTTCTGAGTTCAGGAGCCAGCTCTCTTGCTCCAGTGTCCAGTGAGAAGAAGCCAGCTTTCCCAGGGTCAGCAAAGGGTGGGGCTGGCTCAATGGACCTCTGATTTCATCACACATGGTTGCTATGGCTCCCTGAGGTAACCCAGACCACAGACATCAACACAACCCTCAGCTACAACTGGATCACATTCCTAGACATAGTCTTCAGCAGCAGCTCAGGCCCAGATATCTTTCTTTACTCCAGGTGAAAAGCACTGGTGACTTGGATCATGATGGCTCTGGTGTTGACATGGTCCCGGCCACCAACAAGGCCACAGGTTGCAGCCCCAACACCTGGCTTCCATGTGACTTTTGGTGGCCATATGGGCCTCAGATTTAGACACAAACCCTAGCTACTGTAGGACCACAGACCCAGACATGGTAGTCAGCAGCAGCTGGGTCTGGATGTCATCATTACTCCAGGTTGCAGTTCAGGCCACTCAGATCTGCATGGGCCTAGTGGCAGCGTGGCCCTTGGAACCAACATGGCCCCAGACCTTGATTGTCTGCAAGGCCTTTGATGGTAACAGGAGCCTTGGACAGGCCCCAGCTCCAATAGGGCCACAGGTGTGGGTCTCATTATAATGTTAGACTTTACTCAGTTCAGAGTTATACAAGCAATGTGTGCTTGACTGTCCAGCCCAGTACTTAGTATCAATATTATTTTGTTTGCTTCTGTTATGACAACAGGAAGAAGATCTTCCTCAACTCCCACTGGAGTACAGATTCTCAGGGGAATAACATTTAGCAAATGAGATACTCTCAGGCCACCTCTCTTCTCTTCTTTGCTTAAATGCTGATATATTGTCCATAGTAGTCATCTTGTGTACGAGAAACATAGATTGTGTCGTTTCCATGAAGCAGTGGGTTTCTGCCCACTCCCTGACATCTGCTAATCTGAAGAGAGAGAGAGAGAGAGAGAGAGAGAGAGAGAGAGAGAGAGAGAGAGAGAGAATTGGATACATTAATGTGTGCTGCTTGCACTCAGATGACTTTCTAACTTCCATAAACTTGGTTCCATCTGGCCACTAAGGCATTTTGTCTCCTTAAGAAATTAGTAATTACTCCTTCTTTCAAGTTCACTTATGAGGAGGTAAGTAACTGTATGTAGTATGGACGTGCAACATGGGAAATCCAAACATACATATACTGGTTAAAACTACTTAGAATTTTCCTACATAGTTATTCTACACATTGCAAAGCAATATCCTGCACTAACTTCAGCAAGCAGCTCTACTTGAATACACCTTCACTGCACTAAAGCCTAGAAGGACCAGGTTCACATTGCCCGGACCACAACTATGTTCATCACTAGTACAGTCTAAACTAAGAGAGTATGTGGTTGGTGTCTGTACACTCCTTCCATCAATATGATGCATAGGTGCAGGGAAGGGATCAGTCTCATTCACTGGCAGTGGCTGCACAGTAGGCTGTAAAACAATGTGAATGCAGGGCTTGGGGCACAAACCTTCATACTCTTGTTCAATAGTGTGGTAGAAATATATGGATCCAAGATCTGAAGTCAACTATCTTCAAAACTATCTCAACGAATGTCACTGGGTGTCCAAGGTCATATCTGTGTGAATTTTAGCATTCCATTGTGGACACAATCTTGCTGGGTAAATCATATACACAAGAATTTTGTATTTTGTTCAGGTGGTCAGCGATCAAACTACAAAGCTATGTGCCTTACAATGCAGTCAGTATGGACAGGTGTCTCTAACATTGCAGCTGCAGATATCACAGGAAGTATGGCTTTCTCTCTCTCTCTCTCTCTCTCTCTCTCTCTCTCTCTCTCTCTCTCTCTCTCTTTCTTCTCTCTCTCTCTCTCTCCTTTTAGTTCTCTTGAGAATAAGTATAAGAAATGGCAGAATGCCACTGTCAGTGTACACTATGATGATCTTACAGACATTTTTTATCACTAGGATCCTGTAGGTATTCCAGCTAAAAATGTAACAGGTGAATACAGAATAGGAAAATGTTGTAGTCTGTCCCAGACTATGCCAGAGAAATTATATATATATATATATATATATATATATATATATATATATATATATAGATAGATAGATATAGATATAGATATATATAGATATATCCATTCCATTTGATAAATACCTTTATTGGGTTTTGTGATTTCCAGAAAATGCCTTATTATTTTAAGAAAAAAAATCATTTCCATTGAGTAACCAAAAAGCCATGTTCATGTTTCACATTATTGTCTTGTGAATAGAGCAGGGATAGCAGCAAACGAGAGTTCTGCAGATGTGATTCTCATGACAAAGTCAGAAGTTGATATTCATGGGATAACACCTTTAACATAGACAAGTTCCTGATTCCAAGTAGGTGTTGGAGAGTTTTGCCAATAGGGAAAGCTATTGTAAATGGATGTTGGCACTGCAGGGTACTACCCTGTTCCAATCAACCTTTGTATCTGTGTCTGCTGAAAGACTCAGGAAAAATCAAAGTTCAATGATGGGTTATATAGCCTTGGCTATCCTCTTGGACCTGGTAGCTCTTGAATTCTTGTGACTTTATCAACACACTGGAGGCCATATGCAGAGCTGTGTACAGTAGCCTTATGTCTAGGTTAGGATGGATATAGTTATATGTGTTCAAAGAAAGTCAACTGCTTAGTAATTAATCATGGTCAAATGTAACTTGAACTTCAACTCTATAAATGAGTGATGTGCTAATTGTACTACGTGAACAAGTGAAGGTGGAAAGTGCCACCTGTGTTAAAAGGTTCCAACTTGACATTTTGTTGTAGTGTACTCAAAGTCTGCCCTGATTGCATTTAACTTTGTTATAAAAAGAGAAAGAAATCAGAAATCAAGGGCTCCAGAGTAGGAAAATTAAATAAGAAATGTTGTTTAAGATTTAAGGATTTATATGGCATTCAGCCATAAATGCCCTCTTTTCTATTAAACATGCATTGAATGTTACCAGGAAGGCCACTAAGTTAAAATAGAACTATGTTTGGTAGACTCTATTGGTTGTGTGATTTAAAACTTCAGTTAAATTTTCTGGACAGGCTTCACTTTTTCTGTAACACAGATATAAAAATGACAGTGGCTACCTTGAATTTATATATATATACAATCATATATATATGATTGTATTTGACATAAAGAAACATATCATTAGTAAATGATGGTTGTTATGTTAATGTTTACCCCACACCACACTCTTATAGTTGAAAGATATGATTTTGTCAGATAAAATAAAGAATATAATCATTCTGTCTGTACCATCATTATTTCAATAGAAGAATGGTTCTGCTTTGTGGTGACTTGCTCTTTTTCCTATGATGCTTCAGATCATTCATCATGCTTCATTCAAAGCTGCAACCCAACACTTGTCTCTTATCCCTGCCAGCCTTGCTATACTATCTGAAAGAGGCCACATTGGTGACTAGCTTCAGAGATGTCATTTTGTGCAATTGATAGGATATTTTAAAATTAAAGAAAAAAATTATGTACAGCCCTTTAGCTCAGTAGTTGGAATTTGGAAGGCGTATTGATTGATGGTTGGATGGTTGAAATTTATTGAGAATGTTTTGATTTGTAAATTAATGCCTTCTCATGCTGGGGCCTCCCAGGAACCTTCAAGTGAAGATGGTAACCTTTATTGAAGACTCCACAAAATGATTAATTAGCGTTCACCTCTAATGAGCTAATTAAGACTTTGGGGGCATTTTGTTACTTTTAATAGCTTATTTAATTATCTGAAGGGGGCTTTCTACTTAAAATCTCAAGAGTTATTATAATGAATTGGCCTTTGGGAATTACAAAAAACTCACTTCAAAAATAACAGAGTATCTCTGTGTTGGCAAGCAGTCGCCTTGGCAAAGACTTCCTCTGAAGAAGCAGGCCTCAGGTACAATCCCTGGTTGTGGGTATCATAGCAAGGAACACTGGCATAGCTTTCTATCATATCCGTTGTTCTTTCTTGATCCAGCACAAGTGTTTTCAGAGGTCAGTGAGGATAGAGAATGGCTTTTTCCCTTAAGTCTTTGCCTTGCAGCTGATTGTTCTCTGTCAAGAAAGACATCTTTGGGAGGGCAGCCAAAGGTGTCTTGCAGAAAAAGATCAGGAGGCAGGCTCATTCAGTGAGATAGAACAGAGCTGTTTGGCTCCAGAGACCTTTGCTTGTTTCCTTAATAAAAAACATCGCAGAAAATGGAAGACGTGATAACATTAACAGTATAATGATCAGGTTCACGGGATGGCTATAGTTGAAAGAGAGCTCAGAAATAGGTACAACAAGAACATCTTTACAATTCTCTTGTCCCAGTAATGTGGCTGCAGCTGTGGTTAGTGTCCTTTAAGAGGTGAGATAGTAGTTACTTACACGATGTGCTACACTTAAAGGGGAGAAATATGTGTAAAAATCTGATATGTGAAAGGAGACTAAAAGGGAAGATGAGACAGCTCCAAAGGATATCCAAAATTTATATAAAACAAGAATATTTCTGTCTGCCCCAGTGAAAAACACCATAAAAAAATCAACGCTCCTTATTGGAATTCAAAAAAACATTTTTATTAAAAGAACAAATGATATTCATTTTGTTATGTACTTAAACTGAAGCAATAATATTGACTTGATGGAGTACAAGCTCTCCTCAAATATTTTTAAATGCCATCGAATATATTAATATTAAATCTTTCATCAGACTTACAAAAGTTAAAAGTTATACGGAAGAATATTGAATCAGAGTATACCCTGTAGGATAACCTGCTGAGTTATATACATGAGGAACTAGAAGGCAAAATAAATATATAAGAAACACAGGAAAACAACTTACAAATATAGGCTGTTTAAGAACCAAGAAGGTTTAGAACACACCCTTGGAGATTGTGAGATCAGCACACATGAGTGAGATGTTCCTGGTAGCATTTAATTAGGAAAGTAGCATCATTAAAAGTAGATTGCACTTTAAATAAAAGTACAAATAATTCTTCAAATTTGTAAAGCTCTCAGCAAACCTGTTCAAAGTGGAAGTTAATATGTAGATGCTCTAATGTTTGTAAGGAATTTGAAACACAGGTGTCTACCAGTGTGAAGAGCCGGCTGTATTTTTCTAGACACATATCTATAAAATATTTCCAAGGGTCTATCATGGAAAACCTGTCCCATTTTTGCATGAAGCTTTTTATCAGTGCTCTTTAATGTGGCATTATTTTAGGTAAAGTTGTTCCAACTGAGTGCACACATCTATTAGTGCTAAGTCGTGTTGGATAATGAAGCACTGTTATTCCCACAGACCTGTGTTAGGTGGACCAGGGATTTTAATTAAATATCTGAATGGGTGTCTCAGAACATACTCTCTAGAAAGCATCTGTCAGGGCTAATATTTTACAAGTTAGCTATGCCTCTTTCAACCTTTAATTATAATATCCTAACTCTTTATTCTTAGTTACTGCTAATAATTTCAAGGTGATACAGATAGAAATTACTTGATTATCCAAGTGACTGCACATATCAAATGAAATAGAAAGCAATTTTACTGTCTGTACATGTTTTATAAGTCAGCATTGCTAATATGCTATGGTGTTTAAAAATTATATTTACTTGGTTTTTTTTTTTTCTCAAGAGGAATTGATAAAGACCTGATGTCCTTTAGCAGTAAATGTCAATTGCCTCAATATATATAACTAATTTCATGTCTTTAAAAATTCTTATGCTGGATTATTTTATGGTGTATGTGTGTGTGTGTGTGTGTGTGTGTGTGTGTGTGTGTGTGTGTGTGTGTTGCAGTTCACATGTAGAAGACAGAGGATAACTTACATGAGTTAGCTCTTAAGGGGTCTAGGAATAAAACTCATGTCATCAAGCCTGGCTGCAAATGTCCTTATCTGCTGAACTAGCTTTCTGCCCCTAATCTCACGTCTTAAAATTAGCAGGGATAGTTCTCCAATACCAAATGAACAGAATTCTCATTGCCAAGTCTTCAGCTCTTTGTTCATCTGTGGTCCTTCTTTATGTCCACAGTATCCTGCTTAACTGTCTGAGGTCCATGTAAGCATATAACCTTGTCTTTTGATTCCCGCAGTTGGATTTGTTTCTCCCTGTGGATGAAACTTTTAAAAAGGAATGTGATTTATCCTACAATGGACAGGAACATAAAATGCACCTGTAGTTAACTCCTATCAAGATCCCTTGGATCCTGATGCACCTAGTCAAGCTCTGTGCTATTGAAGTCACTGCATTTGGTTTTGGAAAGCAGATATCAGCCATTATAACAATGATATGTAATTACTTTAATATTGATCCTGGTCTTGGTAGTAAATGATAGAAGCTATCTTATTTGTGTTCTCATTCAATTGTTTTATATTTCCAAATACTTCTTTTAAGCATGACAATTATGAATCTCTATGTAGGATCCATGACATTAAAATTAAATTACTAGACTTGCAAAATATATATGCAATTATTCAAGAGAAGTTATTATGGTGCCTGAGAAAAGTTAGAATTTATTTTAAGAATGCTATAGGGGAGATAGCCTCCTCCAAATACCACAGACTGTGAAAAGAAATGCTTGTAAGTTACCTAATTTTGAGTTGTTGTTCAGTGAAGTCCCAGAGGCCTCTCATCCAACATTATTTCCAGTGCTTTCATTTATTCTCTTGAACTTGATGGTAAAGATTCTATTGCTGAAGACACCACATATCTGAGTCATAGTATGTGAAGAAATCAAGGTGGTACCAACTTCAATGCTTCATCCCTATTTGTTAAATTTCACAGTGCTAAAATGG
This sequence comes from Peromyscus eremicus, assembly GCF_949786415.1. Classification (NCBI taxonomy): domain Eukaryota; kingdom Metazoa; phylum Chordata; class Mammalia; order Rodentia; family Cricetidae; genus Peromyscus; species Peromyscus eremicus. The sequence goes on along the minus strand of NC_081425.1, from coordinate 97,304,725 downwards.
TCTGTAAATGCTAAAAAGGGAGAACAGTCTTACTCACTTGTGAATCTTGTGAGCTACAATAAGGACCCTCCTGCTCAGACATACCATTGGTGTAATAGTGGCAGGGATGCTATGAGGCCAATTAACCATTTCTGGACTGGTTGTAATGCCTGCTCCACAAGATAAAACCTATGCCTTTAACTGGATCAAAAGCCTATGGCTGAGTATGTAATAGTTTTTTGGGTGGAACCTAGTCTACAGTTACTACATTCAGTGAATATTGTAGCCCCTACATTCTTACCTTTGTATTCACAGGTGATTTTATCTCTTTTTATTACCAGAAAAGCTTATTTTTGCAAGGCATGACAATTAATACACTACCAGTCCATGTTCAGAGAATAAGATACCGTGGAATATTTACCTCTAAATTGGATATTGACATTATCTAAATCCACAAACCCCCTCCAAGGATGAAGGATCACTGTGGAAGATGAAGCAGAAAGGTTGTTAAGAACCAGAGGAAGAGACTGTACATAAAGAGACAGTAGTTGCTGGCCATGACAGCACAGTTGTATACAGGGTCTTATACTGGCTGGGAGTGCATACAAAAAATCAGGCCAGTCCAAATCCTAGCATAGATAAGAATAGGCTCATAAAGTCCCAACCTTGTCTGGGGAGCTCTTGAAGACTGATGCTGTTGGAAAAGATAAAGTCAACATTTTTCAGGGATAGGGTACCTAAAAGGCTACCCACGCTGCCCCACTCCTATGCACATGAGGATATCTCTAAGTGCACTTTGTGGATATTTAAAAGAGAAGTGGACACACACACAACTATATATTATATACATATATATGTATATATATGATCCATAGATAGATAGATGATAGATAGCGAGAGAGAAAGACAGAGAGATAGACAGACACAGATAAAGACACACAGACAGAAAGAGTACAGGTGAAATTGAAAATGAAAAGTTGTGGTGAGCATAGGGGAGGAGTAGAAGAGAAGCAAAGAGGGGATGGATGGGCTTGATCCAAATACATCATATACATGTATAAATATTAAATAAAATGTTTATAAAATAATGCTATAGAAAACTTTGATGCTAATTAGAAAAGATAGGCTAACATATTTTAAATACTAAAGGAGATTTTTCTCATCAGCCCCTTCCTGTTTCCTTTTCACAGTGCTCATGCTGATAGGGATGCTTTTCACTGTGGTGCTATTTTTTAGATGCGATGGAAAGAACAGCTAAGTTTTCACTCTTCCCAAGAGTAGAAAGTTCTCATTACAGATACTCAGAATCTTCAATATTTGAAGGCTGTATTCCTAGCACATCAGAATAATGGCAATTTAAGCAGAATTGAAATATGTTGAAATCATGCTTGACACAGGCAATTCTTTAGTTCTAGCAGGCCTGTATCATTATGGTTCTCATTTCAAGTAAGAAAAATAGGAGTTATTTAATACGTTTTAAAGATGATAACAGCACATTGTGCCTTAATTTTGATGTGTCTGTCATTGACAGTAAGAAGACAACACTGCCTGGCAGTGGAGAATAAAATTTCAAATCTACTAACAGGATCATCTTGTATTTTCTGAGAACTGAGTCCCTGCAGTTTATAGGACCTGTGATACTTCTTACAGATGTTCATATGTCCTTTCATCACCCTCCTTCTGTGATCTGTGCTAAACAATCAGTTTAAAGCAGACCAAATCCTGGCTGTCATGCAATGATATACATATTAAGAATTTAATTTCAGTCATTGCAGAGGAATCAGGAACACAGAGCAAGTTCAAAGGACGGGTTCAAAGGCAAAGAATACAGAACTACACAGATCAGAAATACTGACAAAAATGTGCAAGTGCAGGCAAAGTTGGCTCCTGTTTATCCTAAAGGAAGACCACCAGATGGAAACGGCACCAGACAGAACACTGTATGTCTGTAGGCAGAAAGTACTTTATATTAATTACAGTTATTCATGACTTATAGATACTAAAAGAGCTGAAGAAGTACAGAATTATAAAACAGCAAAACCAAAGTCATATAAACTGGAAAGATATACTCTACACTCTGTAGTTTTTACTTCAAATAGTTTGCTCTAGAGAACTTTGTTCCTTGTTTACATGGCTATCTAGAAGTGCCCAGAGGATACATCGGATGTAAGTACCTTCCGAAGCTCTCTTGAGCCATCTACCTGATTTTCTATTTTCCTCTACCTCTCTGAGTATCTTATAAACAGCAATTACTATTTTTTACTTGAAGAATTTATAACAAAATTACGTCTCTTTCTTTCGAGCATTTGTGGCAAACAAGCCTTTGTTGCCATCTGTGATGCGCCAGGAATATGAGCCTGGGCCCTTTAACTTTCAAATGCTGTGAAGTTAAACTCTGTGCTTCCCTGACCTTGCTATTATTTTACCATTTATATTTTCTGCCTTGCCAACATTTATTTACAGCTATATAATATATACTTTTTATTTTTTAATAGCTGCTGGGAGACTCTAGAAAATCATAGGCAATTTAACATTTTAGCAATATATTTGCAAAAGTAGACAGTTTTATATCAGATAAGAAGTATTTTGTACTACTTAGATACTATCTGAGGTGAGCGGTCAGACTCTGAATTCTTTTTAGTATTTATAACAATGTAGTAAAGCAATGAAGCACACTGGGTTCCTCTCACTTACCATGCTCTTGTCATATTTTCAAATCCTTTTCTTAGTTAAATCAATATCCTTTTATCAGTTTTTAAAAATTAAGTGAGCATAGAGTCTGGAATTAATAAAGGGCATTATACCCATTATGATTATTATTTAAAGGATTCTAAATCTCAGATATACACATACAAATGTGTGAGTTTCCTCTGGGATCTCAGCGTCCTTATTTGTATATATCTTTTTTATTGCATTTTAAGGTAGTAGGAGTGTCTTAAAATTATCAAGAAGCAGTAGATCCAGTTGCCACAGCTGACTGTAACTCTACTACTGGACTCCATGGGCACCAGCATTCATATGCACACCATCCTACACCCACATGCATGTACATAATTAAAAGTAAATAAAAATTTAAAAATCTGGTTTCATGGTTCTGAAGAGAACCTGGCCACTATGCAATGGATTTCATTTTCCCTATCAAAATACTCTGCAGTCTAAGTGGCTTTCTAAGACATTCTTAGCATTCCTTTTGGTATTTATGGCAGCTTGGGGATCCCATTGAGTGAGGATGGACTTGGTGAAGCCCACTCTATCCCTAAAGCAGTGTGAGAGGAGTGAACAGATATCTATCAATGCCTGTGGTATTCCAGACAATACACTAAAACATGGGTTTATCTCAACTCCCTATAATTTGAGGCTACAAAGTAGACAGATAAAAATTTATATCTAATGATTTCCTTGCTTTTATTTCTGTTTTCTTTTCACGGTATTTATTTCTTCTCAGCATCTTTGTGCGTGCGTTATGAAAGTAAAAAAAAAAAAAAAAGAAACTGTTCTCATTGCTTATTTTTAGCTTTGTTGCTATGCTAAACTGTAGCCTAGGCATCTCATTAAAATCAATTCAGGGTTTGAATTTTCACTTTCATTAATACTGTTACATTACCAGTCTTTCTGAAAATATTGCAGCATGCCCAAGCCTATCTATTTACATGTGTCTTGTGAATTATGAGAAATATATTGCTCAGCTAGTTAAGAGCTATATAAAACTAACCATGGTGGTATGGTGTGTACCTGCTCATAGAAGTAAGAATTCCATGAATTTGAAGGCAGCTTGGACTGCACTTTAAGGCCAACCTATATGGTGAGACCCTATCCCAAAATGCAACAACTGCCACTACCCTTGCTACCACCCCACCCATAATAGTGGTAAGCAGAAAACAGAGCATGTAGATTGTGGGCAAAAACTGTCATTTTCCTCTGGATTCATGTGTGCATTGCAGGGTGGGTGGAGTTATGTTCTTAGGACTCTGCTTATACTTACATAGTCTAAAATTTACTTGACAAATAAATTGATTGAAAATTATGCTTTGAAATACCACATGTCTCAGTAAGAAGATTTTCTGCACATAGATTGAGTGACCTGAGTTTTTCTACAGAGAAGTTGGGTTCTTCCAATATTTGTCCTTAAGACCATTGTATGCATTCTGCTGTCATTTGTACCACTGCACATGTAGTGTTGTGATGTATACCACATGTACCTCCTATTGTTTCTGTCCTGGAGAATATAGGGAATTTGTGCTGTTTACCTTTTGATTCTCAGCACTAGATCCATGGGCAGAAATGGAGCTTAGAGGGATGTGCATCCTCACCAGGAGGGCTCTTAACAAATAAGGAGAAGTCGGACAGCAGTGGCACACGCCTTTAATTCTAGGACTCAAGAAGCAGAGCCAGGTGGATCTTTGTGAGTTCGAGGCCAGCCTGGTCTACAGAGTGAGATCCAGGATAGGCACCAAAACTACACAGAGAAACCCTGTCTCGAAACCTCCCCCCAAATAAAGAAATAAGGAGAAGGTACATAGCAAGAGAAGGCAAGAAATACATAGATTAGGTCACAGCTGTGCCTCTTTAGATAAACATTGACATCATTCAAAGGATGCAATTAGAAAAAAGGGGAAGCATTGAACATGGACAACCTTGCTAAGGACCAAGTAAGCTCTTGGCTTTCATAATTGCAATCTCACCTAGTATTCCTTACATCTTACAGGACACACATGATTGTACCCATTTTTAGCTACAAGGGGCTGAGCTGGAATTTTAAACTAAGCCTTTATAAGTCACATGTCTAAGTTCTATTATATATGGCATTAAAATCAAGACATGCCTTTTTTACCTGGGGAAGAATACCCACAATGTTTCCTAACAAACTGTAGCAGCTTCACAAAATGTAAGATCTACCCTTTGAATTCAGCACAGCATTATGCTCTACAAGTACCAGCTTTTGATAGAACTAGAATTTTTTTCACTAAAGATATCTTTAACTTTGTATCCACTGACCAGCCTCTCTCCAAATTATTTCATATTTATAACTAAACCCAATCCTCCATTTCTTCCATTTTAATATCTGTAGATGTTTTAAGTTATTTCACATAGAAGGCCACTAGCATTATAGTAATTTGAAGATCAGGGTCACTGTTTAATCCACAAGATCTTATGAGAGTACTTGCTGTAACACGCCCAAAGCCAGATTTTCTGTCAAGAGGATCTCACTATTAACAAGCTATTTATGAATCAGTTCAAGATGAATTAGATTATATGAACACATCTTCTATTCTGTTAAGGCTGCTGACTTCACTTGCTTTGAACTCCAAGATGACATTGCTCCTGTTTCTAGCAGAATCTATTTTTAGTCACTCCTGCAGATCACAGTCAGGAGAGCCCCTCTGTCTTGTTTAGAAGCCTCTGGGTGGAATCAGACTGCCTGGCAGGCCCTTGCTCTACTCCACAGAACTTGAACTGACTCCAGTACTGCCAGACAGCCCCTTGGCACACAGGCTGGCCAAACAGTCGTGGCACAGGGATCCTCTGTACTTTCACTGGGCACCAAGCCCAGCACCATCAGGGCAGAGCAGGGAGCTCTGCAGACCAATTATGGTCTCCTTGGCACCAGGGCCACAGGCAAGCTATGATTCCAGGCTTTACCATTCTTTCTGGTGAAAACCAGGACTTATTCTACCAAAGAAAAAAATTTCTATACGGAGAACTTATCCTCTGCCTGACCTAAGTCAGAAAAAACTTCACCCCCCCCTCATTTAGTTTCTAAGGGGCTTCCTTTAGACTTTTCTACTAAGCTCATGAGCTAACAGGTCTAATAAGTCTGACATGATTGTCTCCGGAGACCTGTAGCACCAGATGACAGTAAGCCACAGGGTCATTATGGTTCCACTCTGAGTTCTTACAAGACACTTAATGTTAGTTTCCCTTTCTTTTAGTTGTAAAACCAGCAGCATCTGCTTCACACATATTTCAGGAAAAGGAAAGCTAACTAACATCCAAAAATTTTAAAAGTTGACTTTGATGTTAGCTATCTAACACCTGGTTAAACTTAAAGTCATGATTTTGTTGTAAAGTGGAGTGACTATAAACAAAATTTCTATAAAATAAAAGCTACTAAATATATTCGGAGTTCTGTACTTTCTGTGTTATAACTATCTGATAGGATCCACATGGAATTGGCTCCTGGATATCTCCCCACCCCCAGATTAAAAAAAAAAATCAGTATTCTGACTAATCTTGGCTGTCTACTAGACACACTTTGGAGGAGAAACGTCAGTTGAGGAATTGTCTCCATCGGTCTGGCCAGTGGGCATGTATGTGGGGCATTTAACTATTTCTAACTGATATACAAAGGGTCTGTCCACTGTTGAGGGTATTATCATCACAGAGAAGGTGGGATTGGTTTGTATGAGAAAGCTAGCTGATCAGAAGCTAGAGTAGGGGAACAAGCCAACAAGCAGCATTCTTCCATGTTCTTGCTTCTATCCTTGCCTTCAGATTCCTGCTTGAGTTCCTACCTAACTTCCTTTAGTGATGAACTATTGCCTACAGGTGTAAGACAAATCAACTCTTTCCTCCCAATGTTGCCTTTGGTCATGGTATTTAACACTGCAACAGAGAACAAACTAAAGTAAGCAGGTGTTCTCAAGTCTCTAATACAAAATGGTATGTAGAATCTGCATATAATCTGTGTACATTTTCCCATATGCTTTGAATCTTTTCTAAAGTCCTTATAATACCTAGTGGAATGTAAGTGTTTTCTAAATAGCTATTATGCTGTATTATTTAGGGAATAAAAACAACAAAAGAGCTTGTACTTGTTCAACACAGATGCAATTTTTAAAAAATGCTTTTAGTGCACAGTTGGTTGAATCTGCAGTTGTAGAATCCACAGGTATAGATAGCAGGTTGCAATTTTATCTGTGAAATTTCTTTTGAAATGTTCAAGTTGGGTTCTATTTATAATTTTTTTTTATAAATTCATTATTTTTTCTGACATTGTTGTAGTGTCCATCAATAAGTCCACACAATACTAGTAGCCATCATGCTATTTTCTTGGCCCTAACCAAACTCATGGATCTATGTTGACTCCTAAGTTTATGTTGTCTCATCTCCTCTTACAGAACTGTAGGTTTGGCATCATAGTGTTTGGAGAAGTTGTATAACTCAATAGAAATAGCTTTGTGTATGAACAAATGTATGAAGTCTCTGTTCCAGACTCCTACTTCCTAGAACCAATGACCTTATTCTGGTTTCCCCTAAGCAATCATGCAAGCCTCCATTTGTTAGATATAGAGTGGGTCTTTATGGAGCTACTCTGACTGTCATTGACAGCTCCATGTGCCATGGAAAGGGAACTTCTTGTCAGATGCCCACCTGTGGCTGAGCACTGACTCATCTGCACTAAGTCATCATCTGCATCTGAACCCCCATGGAGTATGTGCTTTTCTTTTCTTCTTCGTTTCAGCTTGTTTTTCAATCTAGACTCATCTTCTCCCTCTTCCACCCATCAGCATTGTTCCTATGATGCCCACACCCTCTTCAGCTCTTCCTTCCTGGTCACCTGGACTAGTGACAATGACAAGGCTCTAGATTTCATTGTGAAGTAGTTTCACACTTAGGCCCCACTGAGCCGAGGTGAGCATGCTAAGCAACTATTGGCTAGTTTTATGTCCACTTGACAGAAGTGAGAGTCATCTGAGAGGAAGGAGCCTCAATTGAGAAGATGGCTCCATAGGATATGGTTGCAAGAATGCCTGGAAGATATTATCTTAATTAGTGATTGATGTGGGAGGGGCCAGCCCATTGTGGGTGGTGCCACAACTGGGCTGCTAATTGTGAGTGCTATAAGAAAGCAGACTGAAAAAGTCATAGAGAACAAGCAGCACGCTCCATAGTCTGTTGGTTCTTGTATCCAGGTTCCTGCCTTGAAGTTCCTGCCCCAACTTCCTTCTATGATGAACAGTGATGTAGAAATGTAAGCAAAATAAACCATGTCCTCTCCAACTTGCTTTTGGTTTTAGTGTTTATCACAGAAAAAAAAAATAACCTGGAGTAAGACACATGTTTACAGAAATGCTGCACATATTTTTCTTTAAGATATGTATTTCTCATGTTTTCCCACAAATCAATTCCCTTAGTTTCAAAATTCACACAGGCTATAAGATAATATGCTATGCAGCTTAAAATCTTTGGGAAAATTCCCATTAGTTGTGTTCTACTACCAAATCCAGTTTAAGGCTGCTGATTTGTAAGTGATAATTAGTGCTGCCAATGCCCCAGCAGCAGCAGTGAAGAATGATGTGAAATGATCCAACTTCCACTAGAAAATAATGACTGACTTGGCTGAACAACATTCTTTATAAAGATTAACTAGTAATAATTTCTAGTAATTGGAGTGCCTATTAGCAACAAAATTTGAATCCAGTATCAGGAATTATTCACTTATCAAATGGATGCCAAATTATTGTGGGTGGAATTTACAGTCCCACATCAGGGATCATGTTAAATATTTTGGAAGTGACGACAGGTTTTAGCTCCAGCTCTGGAGACTGTGGCATTTTGTAACTTCACTAGCAAGCTAGGATGGTGGTTATTGAAAGCAGTCATTAATTTCTGAGGCATTATAATTTTCATCTTTATTCAATTGAATATTCAGAACATTGTAGGACAGTGATCATCTTGATTAGTTTCATTGATCTTTTCCAAGTGTCAATCAAGTTCTCTGAGATGGATTCAAAAGTCCTTGTAAAAGAATTAGCTTCAATTTATGCAGAAAGGCATTCCTGGATAAAAAGAAGACCCACATAACACTGGGAAGACACCAGGAGCCCCACTTTTCTTCAGGCTCACACTTCTGCTCAGGGATGTTTCTTCCCATGTTACCACAGCACACTTCCCAGAATTTCTTCAAGTTTCCCAATCTTCATTCAGGAATGTTAGAAGAAAATATTCACTAGCTCTTCCTCTATTGCATGAATTTTATCTAATGATTTAGACACACATTTTGGAAGTACATACTTATAAAGTAGACCCCAAGATTACAAAGAATCACCTAGCAAGAACCTGGATCTGTATGTGCTCAAGCACTCATCCTTTTTATTATCTCCACTAGGTAGATATGTGCTGTTAAGGTTTTAGGTGGGCGTATTGATCTGCCACAATATTTCTATTTCTACCTATTTCAGTATATTTTCTAACATTCCAAACTCTGAAATTCATGTTTTCCACATGAATTACCTCATTATCTTTCAGTGACTTACATCCAGTGTGGTATTCATTGTCTTCAAGTGTGCATATCCACAGATGTAGAAACACACAAATACATATGTTTATTCATGCATATTGTATCACACACATGCACTCTTTGTTGATATTTTTCCTTTTTATTTTTCATACTGAGTTTTGACCTAGTTAAAAATCTTTTAGTTGACACTCAGGTATCTGTCCAAGAAGAGTCTTCTTTGCAAAACCAGATCCAATAGTGCATTCATGCCTCAACACTAACACAGGTGGGGGCAGGGCAGTCAGTGGAAGTTCAAAGGCAGCAGCTAAAGAGCCAAGCAGGTGAAGGTTCTAACAAAGGTACATGCAGCATGTAAAGCAGTTTTCCACCCTCACACAGTAGGAGGTATCAAACTGGACAGTTAGTCTGTGATCCGCCAGACCAAAGTCGATGCCATACATACATCCTGCTGTTATAAAAAGAAAATGATAAATCTGTAATGATTCTCTCCCTGCCCGAGTGCAACCCAGTGTTTTTAGGTGAATGTATTTGGGTAGCAGAGTAGGCTTGTGCTTATAACCATTCTTGTGAAGGCCTTTTTAAAAGACACATTTCCTTAGAAATGCCCAATAATGAATAAGTTGTTTAGAAAATCAGTGTGATGATATATTATATACAATCAAAGGAGACTCAGTAATTTTTAGGAAGACAAATGCCATCCTTTTTCATACCAAATGCCATGCCTTATTCATCCTATTCTTTCTGCCAAAGTGGTGTGCCACAAGTAATTACCCAGAATATTTGCAAATAACCTCATTCCTGCCTCCTGTGGCTATTGTAAGAATTTGGGGGTTTATACTGTTTCTATTATCATAGATTCCTTTTTACTTTTGAATATATTTTACATACTATTAATTATATATACTATTTTTATTTTGAATCTAGCTTTGTGTAAGTGTGCTGTATGTACGTGTGTTTGCACAGGTTCACTTCTCTACGTGGGGAAGTAGGTGATACAGTAAGACACTGGGCATCTTCTTTTATCATTCCCCACCATACTTTCTGAGATAGTACTTTTCATTCTCTAGGGCAGTGGTTCTCACCCTTCTAATGCTGTGACCCTTTAATACGTACAGTTCTTCATGTTGTGGTGACCCCAACCATAAAATTATTCCCATTGCTACTTCATAACCGTAATTTAGCTACTGTTATGAATAGTAATGTAAATATCCATATTTTCTGATGCTCTTAGGTAACCCCTGTAAAAGGGTCATTTGAACCCCTAAAGGTGTCATGACCCACAGGTTGAGAACCACTGGCTTAGATGGTTCCTGAGCTCTTGGGATCTGCGTGTCTCTGTCCCCCAGTGCTGGATTATGGCACATACCCACATGCCCAGGTTTCTCATGGGCGCTAGAAACTTTAACTCAGGTTCTAGCACTTGCATTGTAAGTACTCTTCTCCATTGAGCCATCTCATCAGTCCACTTTCGAATGTATTGATGGAATCCTGGCCAAGCTTGTGGCTTTATAAATTGTCCATAGGGCTTTGTATCAGCCATAACTTGACTCTTTTAATCACTTAAATCTGCATCAGTTCTAGGTCTTTCTGTGAGCTAAGGTCTTCAGCAGACATATTTTTTTTTCTAAAAGGGAAGTAGGTGATATTATACCTGTGTCTTATTGCAAGTGCCTTTTTTCAGCTTTTCCTATAAATCTGCCTCATCTCTTGGATCTGGCTCTAACCCTAATTGTTTGCATACTGCTCCAAACTACTTTTGGGAGTCATTTGTGAAGATGTTCTCTCATCTGTGATCCATGGCTGCTCTAAATCACATCCTTGTTCTCATAAACAGAGAATATGTTTTCCTTAGTCTGATGCTACATTCCTCAAAATACCAGTAGGTGGTTAACATGTCAAAAAAAAAATGACGCCGTATAGACAACATGGTATATGACAAAAATATGCATCCTTTTTCTCCTTCCCCACATGTCTCTGTCTTTCCCTCCCCATTCTTTGAATCCAAGAGTAGACTATCCTTTGACATAGGAACTTTTTAAATGACATTATGTTGTAAGCTTCCCAACACTAAAGTTGGAATTGAGGATTGTCTCTTCCAAGTTTCTTATTTTATAGACAAGCAAAACAGATCAGCGATGAACTGGCTTGTTCAAGTTATATAGTTTCAGAAATAATAACTGAAGTTGGAAACTTTAAGTCTAAGTTTTTTTTTTTTAGATTTATTTCATTTTATATGTGTGGATGTTTTGCCTACGTGTGCACAACATGTATGCCTAGTGCCCTCAGAGGTCAGTGGAAGTTGTCAGTTAACCTGAAAGTGCAGTAACAAACAATTGCAAGCCAGCGCATGGATGCTAGGAACCAAGCTCAGGTACTCTGCAAGAACAACATGTGTTCTTAACCACTGAGCCAATGCTGTGGGCCCCAGTCTGAGGGTATTGTACTTTGAGGTGGAGTTGTCAAGGTGACAAGCCATGGACAGATGGAAGATAGGAGTATGTATTGCCTTCCCAAAGCAATGTCAATGACAATTTGAGGGAATATGCTGATTTTAATTACAAGGGTAAAATATGAGCAACATGGATAAATTATTTTAAAATATAAGTGTATTTATTTTAATAAAATTTAATTTGAATATGATATTTACTGTTATTGCTTTCATTTTTAGTAAGAGTGACAAATAGGAACTAGAATACTAAGGTACAAATAGAATTATATTTATTGTTTACCTTTAATCTTCATATATATATATATATATATATATATATATATAGTTCTGGAGACTTTCATATTATCAGTTCAGAAGATTTGAATGGAAAATTGAAAACACATAACCAATACTAAAATTTTAAGTTGTTACATTCAATGGCTGTAGGTTAGTGGTCAAACACTTATCCAACATATACCAAGCTTTGGGCTTGTTCCACCTCAGCACTGCAAACAGACAACACAAAACCCACAATGTTATTTGTTACATTTGATTAATGTATGACTCAGACTGGAAAAATTAAAATTGTAAGTACTTAAAGTTTCTATTTTCCCCTCTATTTACTATTCCTATTCATAAATTTAATGGACTCTTATATGAGACAAAGTGTGCCTGTAAACAAAGACTAAACTTGGATATATCAGTGGGAACTTTTCCTTTCAGGATGTTCCCTTGTGGTTTGGAATTCATTAGCATCAATAATATGTGGGAGGCTTAACCTCTCATCTTTAAGTGATAAATGTTCACAGCTTTTCAACAACGATTTTATTAGGCGATTTAAAGAATATGGGTAAATATTTCTAATAATTTTTTTGTAATTTTTACTTGTTAATATCAAGGAATAGTGAATTCTAGGACAAAGTATTTTGAATAAAATTATAGGTGAATTATTTTGAACAAGAATTGCATAATAGAATGTAAGCTGACATGCAAAGGCAATATTTGCAAAACATTGTATTAAGAGTATTTTCCCCTTTAGAGGACATGAAATTTTGCTATTCTTTTTATGCTGTGATATAATTGTTAGATATGTAGACAGTTTGTTGCTTGCTTATTTAAAATGTATGAGAATCTGTGGCACTGTCAATGGTCTCAGGGAAATAAATGATGTCATTAAAATAACATTAGGACTTTGAGCTTTTTAAACCCAGAATTATTAACTTTAAGTGAGGACAGAAGCATGGTAGAACATGTTAATGATTCTTTTAATGCTTCATTCACATGTTGTGTTCTTCAAAAATTTACACTCTATTGATTGTACCTGAGGGAGTACAAATAAAATAAGCAAGACCTGGCTTCTAAAATGGTGCGTTTTCTTAAATTTCACTGTTTCTTAACTCATTCAAATATTAGTCAACTCATAATGAAATCTTGAAGGAAGTAAAAGTTGTTCCCTCTTTGTGCCTTGGGTATTAGAGATTCATAAAGACATGTTTAGTGATAAATATCTTTATATTCTGTGCTATCATTTTAGATTAGAAGAGCAAGTTGTGTAATTCTTACCTCATAGTCACCACCCTTCCACACATGGTTAATTTTGTTTAATTCTTCTTAGGATATAGGTTATCTTTATGTAATTTTTGCACACTTGTAAATAGTGTCTAGTTACTCCCCATATGAATCCAGGGAGTTATAACATGTCATGCTCTTGCTTTTTTTTATTAAATATTTTGAAAATCAAATTCTTATAATAGTTTGTTTCATAATAAGATAATGCTATAGGTGTTAACAATTGACTTGCCTTCTCATTTATTCTTTATATAGCATAGCACTCCCTTCGTATAATGCGTTCAAGGCTTTTCAGCTTAGGGAAAGATTTTTTTCTAAATCAAGTTGACTTTGTTGCTTCTATTTTAACATTTCTGTTTTAATTCTTTGTGGGTTTTTTGTTGTTGTTGTTGTTTGTTCTGTGCCTTCAACATTATCAATTATAAGAGATCCCTTTATCAATATCCAATGTTTTTGTTGTTGGCTTAGGTACTTGAGTTTTCTCAATAGCACACTTTGCATTTCACCAGCAAAATCTACGCTTTAATGTTGCCAAAGGGTCTATTTTTTCTATTGCTGCCATTTATGATTTACAAATCTTTGTTTGTGTCATGAGTGTATGACATGTGTGAGTGTGTGTGTGTATATGTATGTGTATCAGTCTTTCTGTGTATGTGTGTACATGCATGATTGTGTGTGTGTGAAAGGGTGGATATTAAATAACTTTCTGATATTTTCTTTTATCTTATATTGAAAATTATCTTTCAAAGTCCATTATCCTATCTTTAAGCCTTTTTTCTCATCTTTTGAGTTTATAGGTTTTGTGTGAGATTTCCTATACATTCAGATGACATTCTAACATCCCTTTTGAACCCTATGGTTTCCAAGACAGTAAGTCTTTGAGAAGTCATTTATCCTTCTTTCCATCCACAAGAATGCTAATTGAATTACGTTTTCAGATATGCAGCTAAATGTTAGATGAGTGTGAGGAGCCACTGCCCAGTTCAAAAGTTCCAAGATTATAATCATTAACTATGATCATGCTGGTTCAAGATATTTGTTTTTTGCCTTTAACTATTTGTGTATCAGAAGTGCTGAAATCTTAAAATTCATAAGTTTAAAAATAGAAGTAATCAGTAATCACAGCTCCTCGAACTCTACAAATTATTTTCCCTAAGTCCACATTATTTAACCTGTAGAAATGATTAATTTGGAACAAAAATGTTTTCTCGTTTTCTCTAAAATCTGCCATCCTTCAACCCTCTCAACAGACACTTGTAAGTAACATAACAATTTTCCTTTTCAATTCATTCCTAATAGATACCAGTTGTATCTAGATGTGCAAAGATGAATGCCATTGATAGGGTAAAAGATCAGCATTCTAGGTATCCTGGTGATGGTCAGACACTGGAGAGCTCTGGAATAGTCTTAGACTGGATGTTCTATGTGTACTAAATCATCTAGCACCATGCCTTTTATACAACTCTTATTAATCATCCTGGATAATTATTTTATTATGTCAACACATATGAAATATTCTTAATAAGTGCTGGGTGGGAGAATGGCTAGATAAATGAATTGATAGATGGAAGGATGAGGAAATGGATGGATGGATGGTGGTTTATGAGTCATTGATGTGGGATTTATGTTTCTGGTATACAAGGCACAAGGGCAGGAGTACAGGAAGTCATTCCACATGATATAATCCTGGCTTGACACACAGGCTCTCACAAGATAGATTGGTCTCATAGCATTTTTGCTCTGTCTTCATGAACAATGGTAATAGACTGCCACACTGCCAACAAGATACCATGTTAAACACAGAGATTCAGATACCCTCATGTTGCCTTCTCTATTTCCTTACCATTCCTTTCTTTCCAACTATTCCTAGTTGTTTCCTATCCAAGGATGCCTCTTGCTTAATAATCCTCTCTCTGCTCTCATTCATATTTGCACCAATTATCTCCTTAGCCATTGGAATATACACTGCTACTATTACTATTCAGCTCTGTCAAATGTGAGACATGGTTCTTTAACTTTGTCAAAGGAGTTTTCTGGAATAGTAAGGAAGTTTAGGCTATGATCAATTTGAGACCTATTATTGGCAGTAAAATGAGTAAAGCAATAAATCCAGAACCCTCCAGATTTATATTTATGTTCCCATCCACCCTCAGCCATTTTAACACAGATGTAACTTTTATTACCAGAAACTATACATAGTAATTGATTTTTAGCTTCCTATTTCAGAAACTACAGATCAAAGGATATTAATTTTTAAGAGGCCACTCAATCAGACAGTGCATTCTTCTCTTATGGTGGTTCAAAGAGCCCTGGGGTGGAACTTAGGAAACCAGAGGACCAACTCAAGTCTGCTCCTCCTAGCCTCTGAGGCAAGTCACTCCCCATAACAGGCCTTCAAGGACTTTATTCCAAAATAACTCAGTTCTCTGTTGTCTCCAAGTGCTGAGTGCTGCTGTAAAGTTGATTTCTTTTACTTGCTAGTGCTGAGAAAGGATGTCATTACAGCCCAGTATCATCCCAGATGCTCGGCTTCTGTTTGAAAAGCTGTCTCTTGACAATTTCTGATCAGGGGCCTGATTCCTGAGCCAGTGTTGGTAAACATGGACTCAGTATTTACTTTAACATGATAGTTTAGTTTGAAGACTGACACTGCCAAATTTATCTTTTAATTATTTTTCCTTTTTCTAATATTTAATTTTAATTTTTAAAATCTCATTAGCTTACCAAACGGTAGGTTTCCCCATGAGGTTTTCAGACATGTTTTCTTTTATTTGATTCACTTCCTCACTCTCCTTTCATTTCCTATTTCTCCTTTCCTGCTTACACTCAATATTCTGTCTTTCCACTTTTCTGTATTGTCTTTCATACCTCACTCCCTTAAAACCTCCTTTCTTTCTAGTTTCAGGACTCCTCTCTAGTTTCCTGTTATACTCATATTTTCTCCCATCTAGACACTCACATTTAACAATGAGAGCCCTGGATCAGATTTGTATATAGTTTTGTCTTTCTGAGCTGGGGTTACTTTGCTTGAAATATTGTTTTTGAGATCCATCCATTTTTTTTTTTTGCAAATTTCTTAGTCGATGTGTTCCTTATAGTTTAATAAAATTCTATCATACATAGTAGCATATTTTTGTTATGTATCCTTTTTTTGTAATGGAAATCTAGGCTGAATCCATGTCCTTGCTGTTGTGAATAAAATGAGATTGATCATAGATACGCAATGGTGCTGTAGTAGAATACGGAGCTGCCCATTGCAATCACCTTTTACAAGAGAAATGAAATTGAATGTTCCTGTTTGAATTAACTACTTATATCAATTGACATGTGTTTATTTTTAAGGAAGACCATCACTGAAAGTTGAAAGTATATCATTCACAGTGCTATTCAATGTGACCATTGAACTCTGTGCATTCTATCTTCCTGGGAGCTATTGACTTAGGACCAGCTTAGCATAAGGAAGGTTACCACCTACACTGGGCATTATTGCTCTCCCTCAACCAATGTTTTCAGAGACCTCCCACAAATAGTCTACTCTATTCTGGTTGAATTATGTTATTGCTGAAGTACATTTTTTCCTACTTTGATGGTAGAATTTAAACTTTGACATGCACCCAGAGTCCTCTTATTTTATCCTCAACATCTTCTTATACTTGGAGCATTTTAAATAGATTTGCACAAGAGTGATTCATCTAATTCTCTAATTCATCTTTCAGCTCTGAAGAGTTTTCTTATACAATTTCCTTATTTCTATGCCTGTGAGACAAATCGCAATTATAAAGAAATGAGAAGTCCTAAGTTCTTATCTAATAGCTTCTGCATTCCCTTTTATCCATGAAGTTCTACTAGAAGTTATCAAATACACTTTCGCTTTTTCACTCAAGTTTCTTGTGATCTGTTCAGTTACTGAGTTTCATCATTCAGTCTGTCGTGAGTTCAGATAAATTACCAAAGGTGACACATGCTGGGGCTTTCACTATAACCTTATAACCACCTCTTTCAAAAGTGACTCTGAACACGTTGGTCTGTTCCCTTCTCATAACTTGAAAACTCCTTTTTAAAATTAATGTAACTTTCAATTGTTCAATAGTTCATTATAATCAAGCTATAGCTGTAGTTTTTACACCTGAGGTTCATCTATTTTCATTTATATTTATATCCTTGTTTTCAGTCTAACAGATCAACTCTTTTTATTGTGTTTAAGTAATAAAAACATACTCATTCTCATGTGTTTGGTTGCTAATTTAAAATTTTCTGTTGTGTCCCAATAATTTAGTCTCTGTAATAGAGAAAAATAAAGTTGAATATGAGTTTTGACATTCTGTGCCTGGAAAAACTGAAGGTAAGTGATGGCAGAAATGAATTTTAAAATTCTCCATCATATATTTTGAGAAGTTGTCAATAAAGTGATAATCCTTTCAGATGTATGAATATTGACTAGGAAAATTTACTTTTACTTAGTGATTTCTTTCATCCTTTAGGATATTAAGTCTACTTAATCTGAATGACAGTGCTAATGCATGTATATGTTGTGCTTCCTCTGGGAACTAGATAATACATTGAAGGATTTTCTTTTAATTTTTAAAGATTTAGATTTAGTTTTTAATTATATATATGTATAGTGTGTGTGTGTGTGTGTGTGTGTGTGTGTGTGTGTATGTGTGCATATATACTTGTGTATATGTATACCTGTGTAGGCCAGAAGTGTGTGTTTGAGCTCTTCAATTGGAGTAACTGCCAGCCTGGGCTACAGGGTGAGTTCCAGGAAAAGGTGCAAAGCTACACTGAGAAACCCTGTCTCGGGGGAAAAAAAAAAGTTTGAAGCATGCTGAATGGAGCTGTGTCTGGAATGTACGGGAATAAGCACATGCCCATAGAGCAGGAGCAGAGTAAGCAGGAGAGGTAAGAGTTTACCAGGGCTGGAGAATGATCTGACCTGCTCACTCAGGAGCCTCTAGGTGTGGGAAGAACTTAGATTTTACTGTGAGGTACAGGGGAAGTCATTAGAGGGATTTTTAGCAGGGGAATGGAAGGTTTTGATTTATGTTCTAAAAGGATCACTCTAGCTGTTGGACTTAAAATAGACTGTGGTGAAATAGGGCAGAAGCAGGGAGACTGTTAAAAAGCTTTCCTTCAATAATTGAGGTGAGAAACCATGGCAGCTTAGATGGGAGGTAGTAAGAAGTATCCGTTCCTGGGCATAATTAGGAGGTAGAGTCATCGGGATTGGCAGATGGAGTGGCAAGAGGTGCAAAGGAGGAGAACAGTCCAGGGTGATGCCAAGCTTTGAGGATCAAAGGCTGATTAAAAGAATGGATTTTCCATTAGTTGCCACGAGCAAGACAGTAGTGGGGGCTCAGGTGGATGTGAGAAGAGTCCGCCATGATTTTGATTTTGGATGACTTAAACATCTAAGTAGAAATTCAGAGGGGCTAACATCAGGTAAATAAGGAATAAATGTAAACATAGAGCCCCTGAACCTAGTAGTACTCATATGTGTGAGGAAGGAGTAGGGTATCTAAGTCCCAGACTTTGAGCCTTTGGAGAGCCAATAGTTAAGAAAGACAGTGTGAATATGCCTAATATCCAGATAATAAGGATGGAAAAAGAGCCAGCAAAAACTAACCAGGAGACCCTGATGTCAAACAGAGTGTTTCCAGAAGGAATGGGTGAGCCATGGGGTCAGGTGCTGCAAATTAATAGAGTAGATTATGAACTTGAGATTGTCTACACACTGAGCGGTGGAGAGTCTGAAATAGAGAGGTCTTTGGTGATTTGACAAGCAGTTTAACAATAGTGACGGACAAGAAAACTCTGGCAGCAATGGCCATATGTGATTATTTTGTTGTTTTTTTTTTCTTTTTTCTTTTTCTATAAAGGGAAGAAATGGGGTGTGAATTGGGACAGGAAGTAAAGACAATGAAGGCTAATTTTAAAATCATTAAGTGAGGAAAGTAGTGACATTTATGAAGAGACTAGGTGGAAATTTTATGATGCTAAAAAGAGAAGGGGATTATTGCAGTCTCAAGCAAATTTTCAGTGTGAGGGTTTCATAGGGAGGCAAGTTTGTAACAGCTCAGGTTAAGGGGATTGTGGGTATGCAAGGTGGGTTTGCAGGAGTTGCTTTGATTTGTTCCTTTATTTCTTAGGGAATAAAAAAAACCCAAATCATTCAGAACAAAGAGGAACCAATGCAAAATTACCATTTCAAGGATGAACTAATGAATGAAAAAGACAAATTGTGGGAGGGAGTTCTAAGGACCCACATGAAGAACAAGCCTATTCATCCTGCTATCATTCTTTCATCCCATCCTATTACTAATATGGCTGTGGCTGGGATGTAATAGTGGACCTTGATCAGCAAGATGGGCATTTTCTTGATCAGGCAAACAGCATTACCACCATTTAAGAGAATTTAATGTACTAGTGAAAGCATAATTAAGCAAATGTATCAGAGTAGGACTGATGACATCAGAAGCTAAAGGCAGTCTGAAGGTTGAAAGATTTATATATTTGCAGAAGTTTTACCATTATACCCTTCAGAGGGATAGAATAAAAATTCTGGGGTTAGTAGTCGAAGAGTAGAGTCCTTGAAGCTAAGAGAATTCAGTGATTATAGCTGTTGGAAATGGAAAGTTCTAGAAATAACAATGGAAATGGAGGGCTAAGGATGATTACAGAGCAAACTCTTTGGTAGAAAGAAAAACAAAGAGTGAAGAGGCTGAGCTTTGAAGAGTACCGTCCAATTTGTTGAAATCTTGAGCATTTTGACATGAGCAGTTTGGATGACACTGAGTGGGGAACTAAAAATCTCAGCACTCTGACCTTCTGTCTCAGAGTTTGTGAATGTCTCCTTTAAAAGCCCCTTCTTGACAGTCTAGTTGAAGTTACCTCTAAGTTATTGTTCAAATAGAAGTGTTTTTATTTTGACCTCACTTTTCAAAGATGTTTGATAGCTATAGAATTCTAGTTTGACAATTATGTTCTCTTAGCATTTTGGTATCATTGTTCCATGGCCATCTGACTTTCATGTTTGCTATTTCAGAAAGCAATAGTCTAATTATTATTTATGATAAATAATGTTATTTCAATATAGCCATTTTTCAAAATTCTATTTATTTGTGATCTACAGTTTATGTAGGATTTTCACATTATAAACTTCAGAATTTCCTGACTTTGAGCCTTGGTGCCTTTATTCCTTATTTTTATTTAATCTTTAACAATTTCATAAGTATATATAACGCATTTTATCATATAAATCCTAATGACCCTAATTTCTCCCCTTTCTACTACTGCAGTACTCTTTTTTTCTGCCTAATACATTCTCCAAGTATTTTTCTGCTCTCTGTGTGTGTGTGTGTGTGTGTGTGTGTGTGTGTGTGTGTTTGTGTGTGTGTCCATCCCACTGAGTGTAGGGTTGGTTGTTTTATTTGAACATAGTTGTGGAGTTATTTACTGAGGACTGTGTGGGGCATTTACCCAACCACCCCCACAGTTCCCCAGAGTTTTCTTGAGTGTGAGCAGCAGGAAATATTAGATAGAAGGATTTTTTTGCGGAGAATCTTGCGAGGATAAACAGATAGAAAATAAAGGATAGCCTCGAGAGGGCCTGGAACCTTTTCCAATGGGCCCCGACTGTCTCTGCCCCAGGTTTTTTTTTTTTTCTTTTTTTTTGTTTTTTTGTTTTGTTTTGTTTTGTTTTGTTTTTCGAGACAGGGTTTCTCTGTGTAGCTTTGCGCCTTTTCCTGGAACTCACTTGGTAGCCCAGGCTGGCCTCGAACTCACAGAGATCCGCCTGGCCGCCAAGGGATGGAGCAAAAGACCTCCTCCCCCAGCACAGCCAAGTGCAGACCATCTCAGACACCTGCACTCAGGCCTGTGGTCCTGATCATCCTCTATGCGGACCTGCTGGGTAAAGCCACGAGGAACCCGAGAACGGGCTCCCACAGGAATGGACAACGCATCAATGGCTATACCACTGTGTTTCAGGCATTCTGATCAATTCTATGAGCTATGTATATTTGCCTATCTTCCTATGATCTGTTTGAACCATCATCATTTCATGTTTAATCTTAACATTGACTATTAATCTTCCCTTAAATCTTATTCTCCTTCCTATTACTGTGGGCATTTGAACCTTATTTCCTGCCTTTGTTTCATATTTGATTTTTAGTTTTCAAACTTGATTTTCAGCCATGCCTAATATATTCTTTAAGATTATTACATTTTAATTTTTATACAGTCTTTCGGTTTATTTTCCAGTATCTATGGTAAGTTTTATTCATCTCTTCTCATCCAAATTGCCAATAATCTCAACTGGTTCTATAAGCTTATTAAGGCAGTATAAGTCATAGTCTCTGTGTCACAATCCCAATGTTTACAGTATCTGCAGGACTCTGATGATGCATTATACGGTTTTTCTTTGTGGTGCTCACAACAACTGATGGCTTCACTCATGAAATGATTTCTGACATCATGAGTTCATGTTTCCCTAATCCCTGTGCTTTGTTTATATTGGGGTGATTTTAGGCTAAATTTAACTTGTCTTCATAGAGGTTTCTCATGATATTTTCAGTTTCTTATAGGATGGACCATTCCAAGCGACCTTCAGTCTTTATAACTTTCAGTTTTGTTTTGGGGAAGAAACTCCAAGCATATGCCAAATTCAGTTTGCGACCATGAGTGTAAACTAGGCTTCACAACACATGCTTGATCATGAGTTCTAGGCCTACCTGGAACACGTAACGGATTTTCTTAAAACAAACAAACAGACAACAACAAAAATGAGGACTGGGGTTGTAGCCTAAGGGTAGCATGATTTCTTCGTTTGAGAAAAGGCCTTGAACGTATTCCATTTAATACTCATTTGCACATACAGAGAAATGTTGCTGCCCTTCTCCTCCTCCCCTCACCTCTCTCCTCCTTTTTCCTTTCACTCCTCCTCCATTCTTTCTTCTTATGTCCCTGTTCACTTATTCACTTGCCTCTTCAGTTATCTCTGTGTTTTCTTAAGTCTCCTGAAAATGTCCTTTACTTTCCTGTTATGACTGTGCATTAAATGGTTATTTAATGTGTTATAATTATGTTGGCAGAAAATGCAGAGTGGCATGTTATAGAAATGTTTACTCAAATTTATAAAGATTATAAATCATATTAGGTATGTCATCTTACATTTGTTTTTCAATAGATCTTTGCATATTAAGGATAGGTATTTTAGGCTGTAAATTTTAAGTTTTTTTCTTTTTTACTAGTTTACTGTTTGTTCTTTTAACTTGTTAATAGTTCTGTGTTTTCCTTCCTGATACAGATTGTTTTTCTTGTGGTCTTTAGTTTTGTGGCTACTACAAAATTTTCTCTATCATGTCATGCAATTTATCACCTGTTATTTTTTCTGATTCTTCCTAGAATCTGCTATTTTCAACAATTCATTTTCTCTGTTGGACATAAATGACATTTCATAGCCTTGGAAGTATAATATATAATATTGAAAAAATAAAATATATAAAATAAAATGTGATATTATAAATGCACATTCAATTACATTCTAATATATGCATTTATTTATAGAATATATACATTATAGTATAGATATTCAAATTTAGGTAATCCTGAGTAATTCTTCTATAGTATTTTGATTTTTTCCTCACTCCCTGTTAGCACACTGATGAGGATGGCAAGTGTGGCATAAGTATTTCGATTTCAATTTTCTTTCTCTTTTCAATCATCGAGTGTTTTTCTTAAAGAAGTTTTAAAAGTGATTCTTCCTTAATTCTGGTTTAGAGAACACAACAATGGAAAGTTCAGACATATCCAAAGTGTTATGGCAGACATAACAGACAAGTGTGTAGGCAGTTGTGATTTAGTGAGAAATTCTCTAATGGAGAACACTGGACAACATGTGTAGCAGCTATACCTAATCTACACAGTGGGATCAAGGAAGGCTTTCTGGAAGTGATGATTCAAAGTCTGTGTTTCTGCTATATAGAAAAGAGGTCAACCAAGAAGTCATGGTAAGGGTAAGACAACATATGTGATATTCCTAGGAATAAAAAGTGTGATTGAGCTAAGAGACTGGAACAAAGCTCCATTGTGGAGAACTACCAATGATACTATGCAGTTGCTAAAGAGAAAAATTGTTGCCTCAAAATGACCAAGGAAATTGTGGTGGTTTTATTTAGTGTATTCATCTAAAAGTTTGAAAATGAAGAATAACGAGATAAGCTGGTTCAGTAGCAGCTGTGCTAGAGGTGTTTTCTTTAGGAGAGAGGCTAACCCCCTGCTAGACAGGCTAAGGAGGCAGACACCACTGTGAGCCTAGGGAAAAAGGTGTGAGAAGAATGATAGTATACACGGATTTTCTGAGGTAAGTGATGGAAGGAAATGAAGATAATTAGCTGTTTCTATGGTTTTAAAGTAAGCTCTGGGAAATTTTTAAAAATTAATTTATTCCTTGATAATTTCATACATGTTTATACCTTCTGGTCACACTCACACCCCACCCTTTCCTAACCTCCTACTTGCCCTCTCTTGCCTCCTCTTCTCTCACCAAATACCCACTTGCCTTTTATGCCTATTTGTTTTGTTTTTGTTAGGTGTGGGTCTACAAACCAGGGCATGGGTAACTTGCCAGTGCAAGTAAGAACACTGAAGACAGGGCCTTCCTGGATGAAGTTTCAAAATTAATTATTTGTTGAATAATAGAGTAAAAAAAAATCTCTTTTTTTTCTTTCATTCCTAATTTGAGCTACTGGATAAAGTCTTTGTTCTTTTATAGGTTGATCATTGTGTTATTGATTCAACTTACCTTCCCCAACTCACCTAATCAACCTACCCTACATTAGAACAGATGCTGTGATTTGTTTACTTGGTTTGCTCCCTTCACTCCAGAGATGTCCTTCTGTCAATATGCCATCTAAAGACATTCTACAAAGACACTTAGACCTTGTGTTATTAGTGATCTGAAATATCTTTCATTGATGATTATATATGACATTGTGTTTGAATATTATCAGTGTGATGATCATAGGCCTTGGGAGCAGACCAACCTGCCTCTGCCACATATAAGCTTCTTGATGTGGAGAAATCAACTTCCTGATGTTATACCCTCCCTTTCTTAATAACTCAGTACAATAATAAAGAACTTGTCTATCGTGAAGAATAATATTAAGGCTATCCTGCTAATGATTACTAATAATATCTCCAAGATTGTTTCTCAAGTCTGTGGACATGGAAATAGTGCATATGTGTGGTGGTACAGCATTTCATATGTCACCTACAATAACTTTGGATATACACCAAGTGGTGTGATTGAATACTTGTAGTATGGGATTCATGAAGGAGAGTGGAATTCTAATAGAAAGCAGACTTTAGTTTTTCCTACTATGTGTATATAATGCTGAGGATATTATCTTTTTTCTAGCAATCCTTTTGACATGACTCAAGGATGAAAATATTTTCACCATGTCTATTCTCCTTGTGAGTAGGAATTCTGCTAGTTATTCATAAACTGCAGGTTCAATAGAGAACATTTTAATTGTAAATTAAACAGTATTATAAATAATTATTTCAAGAATGTACATTAATTTTATTGAATATCGTCTGATTATCAATTGTGTTTTCACTTTAGTCTGTGAATATATATTAAAACAAAAATAATTATAATAACTCCTAAAGGAAACATCATCTAACCATATATCCTGGTATCAGGATGAATAACAAGACTTGGACATTGTTAGAAGACTTATTGGTTGCTTTTGCAGTGGATAAATGTTTGGATTGACCCATCTATATGAATACATGGTGTGCTAGTTGAAGAGAAATTTAGGCATGATCGCTATCCAGCATCTTTTCTCCAGAGATGAAGCTGAGGAAGCTTGATCAGTGCAGAATGGTGGAATCGGCTCTACCTAACTCTGGTATTTTCATCCATGCCAATTTTGGAGAAATGTGGTTGGAAGGAGATTAGCTTCATGTCATGACAATCTGAGTTCTCCTATCTCACTGTTAAGGTCCTACATTTGTTATTTTGCAATTATTTTATAGGTTGTTTAAACTCAAGCTGTTATTGTTTGGTTTGGTGTGTGTGTGTGTGTGTGTGTGTGTGTGTGTATGTGTGTGTGTGTGCTAGTGTATATTCAGCTTTTTTAAATCAGTATGTTCAGATGTTTTGCCTTCGTGTATGTATTCATCATTGCATGTCTGGTGCTTGAAGAGGCCAGAGGAGACCATTAGATCCATTGGAACTAGTGTTTTAGATGAGTCACTATTTGGGTGCTAGAAGTTGAACCTGGGTCCTCTAAAGAGCAGCCAGTTTTCTTAAATACTGAGCCAGTTTTTCCATCCTAGTTTTTTTTTCTTTTACAAATAGTTTACATTTTTATTATTATTACATTTATATGGTGTTTATGCTCTTGTGTTCTTGTCACAGTGCTCAGGTGAAGGTCAGAGGGAGGCTCTATGGAGTGCTTGCTCTCTTTCTAACCCATGTGTAGTCCAGATCTGAGTGTGGTAGTCAGAACTGTGTAGAAAAGAACTTCATGGCTGACCTATATGCATTGACAGTGCATATGTGGTTTTAACAATTATTTTTTAAATGGCAAATGCAATTTGGATCCCATGTATTCATTGAGGTTGTAGTAGAATCTTTATTTCCCCAGCTTTGAGATTTGTGAGATTTCAAATCTCATGTGGATTTATACAAAGATTCCCCAATAGATATTAATGGCCTTCTCTACCTTCAGTTTCTCTGACATGTCTATTACCATATATTTTCCCACATCCATCCGAATATCATACCAATTCTGAGCTAAATATCAGTTTGTGAGTAAGGTAGTTTAAGTGATCTCTTGAATATTTTCAGGGAGCTGACACTGTCCAGTTGTTTTGCCTGGACCCCCTCTGCCTTATCTCTTGCTTTAGATTGAACATTCCCCTTGAACATTTTCTATCCCTCCTCTGTCTCCTTTTCTGTCTCTCTCCCCCTCCCTCCATCTTCCCACAGACAAAGGCATCCATATATGCTTATATATCTCTTAGGAGGATAATAAATTTTTATAATGTCAGTAAATTGCTTGATACAAATTTATATTAGTTTTTTCTCTTTTTTTGCTTAGATGACTAAGGAATATCTATCCAGTGAGAGCTCTGGGTTTCAGCTGTAGTTGGTGGTCTAGACACAGTATGCCAACAGAACTTGGAGTTAGTAAGTGAAACAAAGTTGTCTTCCTGTCTTTAAAGCTCTATTTGCCTACCCATTCTTCTCCAATATTTCCCTTTTACAGAGAGCTCAGCAAAGCTACTCTTCTGGTATCTATCTCAGACTTCAATCTCCTCTGGATGGGAAGGAAGACAGGTTGTACTGCTAGAAATGACATTAAAAAGTGAGTTGTGATCAAGAGAGCAGCTGTGAAGTTAGTTAGGCCAGAAAGAAAGTTGACATGGTACAGTGAGGTTGTGCTTGCTTTTTCTGCTTTGATGTTTCTGCTGTCGAGAAGTAGAATCACCAAAATGTGGAAGGGAAACCGTAAACAAAAGAAAGTGCTAAAAATATACTGAGAAGGTTTATCTCGTCCTTTGTGGCCATGAGCCATGAAATTCCACTATACAGATACTGGAGCAGGCTTCTAAGGACTGTGGGCTGGCCCTCTCCTGGTGACTCCTGACTTAACCTTCCACTTCTCACAATTCTTCTTGTCTACTTATTCTGCCTATACTTCCTGCCTGGCTACTGGCCAATCAACATTTTATTTATCAAACAATCAGAGCAACACACATTCACAGCATACAGAACGACATTCCACAGCACTATATTATTGTCTGGAAAGGTTGAATCGTCAACTTGACAAAGCCTAGAGACATCTGAGGAAAGCCCAAATTAAGGAACAGCCTGAATCAGATTACCTTGGTGTGTATGTCTGAAGGGTTGAGGCTGAGTGTGGAGCCTTTATTGCTGTACTCAGTCTACCATGGGCAGCACAATATCTAGGCATGCATTTCCTGGGCTATATAAGAAAGCTTGTTGAGCATGAATATGAAAGTAAGCTAACAAGCAGCATTACTACATGGTTTCTGCTTCAAGTTCCTGCCTGAGTTCCTGCCTGAACTTCCTTTATTGATGGACTGTACCCTATATCAGGAAAGAAACACTCCCTTTCCCTGAAATTCTTTTTGTCAGCGTGTTTTATCACAGCAACAGAAAGGTCACTGGAAGATTTGGGGGAGTATCTGCTGGCTTGGTTACTCACACGAGCCTTAGAACAATTCCTTTACATACAAAAGAACTATATCTACTCTGAAAATTACTTCTACCAGGGATGCTACTGAGATACACATTGATGGATTTATAAAGGGTACCAGTTGTCATTTATTTATTGAGTGTAACATTACAAAGGGCCAACTAATAAATAAGACTTTAAGAAACTCATTCCTTAACTCCATAGAAGATATATTGGCTGAGTGTTTACAAATATATCAGCTTTTGCTTAGCATTAGAGCAACATCAGTTCTATTAGAAATATGTGTAAACTTTCTCACCGTGTTTTTCCAATTACTTTCTTCTGCTAGTCTGACCAAAAACATTTGTAGCACTCCAATTTATTTTTTTAATGCTCATGTCATGATATGTGATAAAGAAACACCTGGAACTTGAAAATGTAAAATAATGAACCCTAAATGTACTTCTAGAAGTAGCAACAGAAAAAATTGATGCAAAGTAGCTATATGTATTTTCATGGTAGAATCTTGGTAAGAAGCTGCAAAGGACTTATGGGAAGGAGTAGAGGTGACTTTCGGATTGTCTAGTATAACACTTTCCCTTCATAACTCAGTAAAAATCTAAGATGCTGAAAAACCTAAGTGCCCTTCTCAGTGGAATGAAAGTGCTTGATGTATGTCAAGGAAACAAGATGTCAAGGTAGAACTGAAAAAAGGTACCAAGCCAGGTGACTAAACATAGATAAGAATTATGGGTTAATTTAAGTGTAAGAGCTAGTCAGTAATAAGGCTGAACTAATGGCCAAGCAGTTTTAATTAACATAAGCCTCTTTCTGTTTATTTGAGTCTGAGTGGCTGCAGACCGGCTTGGACACAGGAAAACTTCTGACTACAAATGGTGCCAAAACATGGGGCAAGAGTTTCCACCTAAAATGGGAGAAAGCTTAAAAAACAGATTCTAACATGGAGCTAAAAATAGCTTCCTAGTTGTGACTCTCAGGCCAGCCGCAGCCTATGGGTTTGAGTTACTCTATGGTGGGTTTGTGGCATGTGGGCTTGACCTGCAGCATGGCAGATTCCCATTGTGGTACACAGAGGTGTCTCCAAGCCACACAGTATGCTGCATGATGAATTTAGCCTTTACTATTACAATAAATAAATAAATAAATAAATAAATAAATAAATAAATAAGAAAGGAAAAAAGAAAGAACATGCTGCTTTAATAGACCACTGCTTCTGAGAGTTGGTGGTACACGTGGTTCCCAGAGCTGTCGTAAACATACTACCCTCATCCTGAAAAGCTGAGGTGGGCAGAGTCAGCAGCCAAGGCTTTGGCTTGAGTATTGGCCACTGTAATTTAAAGCAATAGATTCACAATAAAACAGATTCAGATAAACCTCTAAACGGTTTACAATATGTATAAAAATATATGTAGGCTTGAAAGAGAGAGGAAAAGGAATATAGACAGTTATATAAAGAAATAGAAAGTTTTTAAAAATAAAGTCTTTAAAGAGAAAGTAAAAGTAATATAAAAATAAGCTATGTAAAGATTGAAATCACACAGAGAGTCTGGATTATACTGTTTTGGGAATTTTTAACTACAGAGAGACATTTGATTGTAAAGGCTGATCAGTTAAACCAATATGTGTATTTTTTTTTATTTTTCTTTATTAAGAAATTTTCTACTCACTCTACATACCACCCACAGATCCCACTTCCTCCCATTCCTCTCTCCAAAGCTACTCCACATCCCCCAAATCAAGGTCTCCCTTGGGGAGTCAGCAGAGCCCAGCACACTGAGCCTAGGTAGGTCCAAGCCCCTCCCTACTGCACCAAGGCTGCACAAGGTGTCACACCACAGGCACCAAATTCCCCAAAGCCTGCCCATGCACCAGAGACAGATCCTATCCCCCTGCCAGGGTGCCCCCAAACAGTTCAAGCCAAACAACCATCCTTCATATCCAGAGGGCCTAGTCCAGTCCCATGGGGACTCCACAGCCACTAGTCTACAGTTCATGGGCTTCCATTAGTGTGGCCAGTCATCTCTTCACATCTTCCCATCATGATCTCCATGTCCCCTGCCTGCAGAATCCCTCCTCTCTCTCATTGATTGGATTCCCGGAGCTCAGCCTGGTACCTGGCCATGGATCTCTACATCTGCCTCCATCAGTCACTGGACAAAGGCTCTATGATGACAGTTAGGTTATTTGCTAGACTGGTCACTAGATTCAAAGACCTCAACATAAATCTAGTTACACTAAACTTGATAGAAGAGAAAGTAGGAAGTAGTCTGGAATGCATTGGCACAGGAGACCTCTTCCTAAATATAACAGACACTGAGAGCAACGGTTAATAAATGGGATCTCCAGAAACTGAGAAGCTTTTGTAGAGCAAGGGCACGGTCAATAAGACAAAATGACAGCCTACAGAATGGGAAAAGATCTTCACCAACCCCACATCTGATAGAGGGCTGATCTCCAAAATATATAAAGAACTCAAAAAGATAGACTTCAAAATATTGAACAATCCAAATAAAAAATGGGCTACAGAGCTTAACAGAGAATTCCCAATATGTTTATATTTAAAGGTATCTTGATTTCAAATCTTGAATCTAAGGACATGTTGCTTTGGAAAGAAGGCTCTGCTTTTGTTTCCACAGGAAGCAAGAGGCTATGGATTTGTTCCAGGTTAAGATGTATCAGATTTCATCAAGTTAGACCTCTTGAAACTTAACAGATGGTACCTATCAACAAAGGTTATAGCCAATCTTCCTGAGATATTATCTCGAATTTTCTCAGGATCCCAATAAGACTACCAGCACCCCCTATCAGCAGGAAGCAGCCTAGAATACTACACCCATATTCCTCCAAAAAATGGATTATGGATGTTTGTATTTGTTTAGGTTGTTGGTTACAAATTTTTATTGGTCATAGTCAATCTCTTTCTAAAAGAAGAAAGGGGGATGTTATATAGAAATACAGAATATAGATAAGATAGGATAAAAGGGTAGATTACTGAACCTACATTTAAAGAGCAAAAACTTGTTTGAAATGTTTTACATTGCTATGGATTTTAGTTTATTGATAGAAATTCAAAGTTAATTTATTTATACTATATATGTATTTCTATTCTCCATTTTAGGTATTATATTTGTACAACTCATTTGAAATTTTAATGTATAATTAAGAAATACAGATTAATAATTAGTCTTCTATGATGGTCAAACTTATAGTCATGTTAGTTAAGTTTTCTAGATATACATAGATATATTTCAGTTAGATAAGTGATCTTCAAACACTTCAAAGACCTACAGAATATAGCATTTAAAATATTTTAAAAACTTAGATTTTTCTGGACGGTGAGACATGTCTGTTCTTGGCAGCACTGATTTACTTCAAAGAGAAAGATGGGCATTGAAGACATTCCATATAGAGTTTATTTTCTTCTTGGCAAACTTAGCCATTTGGGCAAGAAACTGTTCTTGTCTAGACTGCTTGAACATACAAAATGTTGTATTGACTGGACATGCAGGACCCATAGCAAGGTGACCGCTGAACTTTGCAAGGCAAGATGGTCCTTTGGGTTCCTGCTTTACAGAGGAGATTTCCAGATAGTCTACAGGACACACAGAGAGAAGTGACTGAAAAACTCTAGACCAATAGGCTGAAGATGGATGCTCCAAAGTTGCAGAGGAATTTTGGGTAACTGTCCAGGTAGCCAGCTGTCTCTGTCATTCTAGATTTTTGGAAGTTGCTTAAAATCCTCTTCCTGTTTACTTAGGGAATATTATATCTTTCTGAGGTCTTTGATGTAATTGAAGACTAGATAGTTATATTTTTCCTTGGTTATGATAAAAGATAAATTAGAAATGAAACTGTAGACACACAAATATAGGATAGATAGAATATTTTCTTTCATTTTGCCAAATATAAATAGACTAGATATTGTAACTGTAATTCTTGCTTGATAACTATTTTGTTATATGTAATGTTACTATGTTAAAGTTAAAATCTTTTTGATTAGAAAGAAAAGGGAAAGTGTTGTGGAATGTCATTCTGTATGCTGAGAATGTGTGTTGCTCTGATTGATTGATAAATAAAATGTTGATTGGCTAGTAGCCAGGCAGGAAGTATAGGTGTGATAAATAGTCAAGGAGAAGTCTGGGAAGAGGAAAGCTAAGTCAGGAGTTACCAGCTAACACAGAGGAAGCAGGATGTCAAGGCAGAACTGAGAAAAGGCACCAAGCCAGGTGACTAAACATAGGTAAGAATTATGGGTTAATGGGTTAAGTGTAAGAGCCAGTCAGTAATAAGCCTGAGCTAATAGCCAAGCAGTTTTAATTAATATAAGCCTCTGTGTGTTTACTTGGGTCTGAGTGGCTGCAGATTGGGTGGGACACAGGAAAACTTCTGACTACAATATAATATTTCCATATATCCAGAGCAAACCCATGTGAATAGTTTGAAATACCTTTAGCTGGACATATTGATACATGCCTTTAATTACAGCACTCCAGAGGCAGAAGTTAGACAGATTTGTGAGTTTGAGGGCAGTCTTGTGTACATAGTGAGTTCCAAGACATCCAAGGCTAAACAGAAAGACTGTTTCTCAAACCAACTGACCCACCAAGCAACAAACAAACAAACTTCTATGGATAGGTCACAGTACTTATTTATTACAATGTGCATGCTATGCAAAATGTTCTACATTGTTGTTTTGGGAGTGATGACAAGGAAAACAAGTCAGTAAATATTAAGCATTTGTCATGAATAGGTCTGATTCAAGATCCTATGGATCAGGTGCAGAACTTGGAGCTATGGAAAGCTACCAATATTTGGGGATCAAATGAAAACCTATGAGCTATGACTATTTTTCTAGATTATATCATGAATATCATGAAGATTTCATATCTGTTTTTTTAGCAACATAGCTGAAAGAATGAAACACAAACACCTACTTTGAACTACTTTTTGAGAACAGTGTTTGGCCTGGTGAATGGTGACCATGGACTTCTGGTCACCAAGCCTTTGCTTCCTATTCTGGTCCAGGTTGTATCTCTGTCCAACTGACTGAAAAATAATGCATCTCTTATCAACACAAAGCATAATCTTGCTCAATCTGGCTTTATAGATGGAGAACAAGATTGACATATTTTGGTTGAAAATTCTGTCTATAAATGAGGGGTGTTTCAAAGGAAAGGAATCAGAATAATTTTATAGTGCTTACCAGATACATATTTTATTGTTCTATGACCACAGAGTTTTCACCTAATCAAGTCACTTTAGAAAGGAGGAGTTCATATAGGTTGCCCCATAGGACTCAGGGGTGGAGGCTTTGTCTAATGAATTATTTTTCACAAAAGCAGGTACAGTCAACAAAAATATTATAGTGTGAGTCGTCTTACTGAGAAGTGTCAAATACATATACAATAATATATGTCAAAGCATGCAGGCATTCACTATTATTAAATACTTTAGAATTTTGATTTCCTTTTTAAATATAAAGTAAACAAAACTAGGGGTGTGTGGCTGGTTAAGACCCTCCAGACTTAATGAAAACTAAAGTAGAAGAAGGACAGGGTTGGTACATGAATAGGATGTAGTCTTTGATGTGTAAATGTAAAGTCTTCGACCCAGATTCAGTGAAGCAGTATACAACAGTGAGTCTGGGGGCAGTCTGGAATAGACACTGAGGACTATCTCCTTGTTGCAAGATGAATCTGAGTCAAGAAAAAGCCCTATGGTTCATAAAGCTCTGGGGTGCACTGACTGCAGCTCCACATGGGATCCATACATCTCCATTAGCTAGGTGTTCTCCTCCCACAAAAGTGAGATGAATAGTGAATTTGGGTATAGTGAGAGTCTATATCCTCGCTGTTTCAAAGAAAATGCAATCATGTGTTCCCACTCCATTCATAAACCCCAATCGAGATCCTCAATATGATTAAAACACTCTTAAACAACTCCATAACAACTCGGCAAGGATTCATGTAAAGAATTTAGTACATCAGCTGCCCCATTATTTAACACATAATGAACTCATCCCTGGAAATCTTTTGTGTGCAGAAGCCAAGCAGTTTCAGAGACAAATTTTTCCTTTCAAAATAATCACCTATCTCAATATACATTATCATTCTAATTTTTCTTCTAAAATATAGGATTTTCAAGTGCTATTAGATATGCTGCCTTTCCTCAAAGGAATTTATATTTCCATAGGAAACATATTTACTGGTGCTGTGGTGGGAGGGATGAATGGGGTAATGCAAAATTCATTTGGAAAGCACTAGCAGGAAATTGCTGCAAGAGGTGCATGTTGACAATTCCCATCCTCTTCCTGGCACTCCTCAGCTATTGAAATTTTTCTTCTGATATGTATGAATTCATTGAAGGGTGATGTATAGGTTTCTGATAATGACTTTTGGCAAAAAGATCTACACATCAACATGTGGAATATGAGAATATTATCAAATGAGAGAGTGTGTAGGAAAAAATACACTCAATAGTTCCTTTTGGACTAAGAGCTCAAGTCAGACAAAATCTCAACCTGGAAAGGGTAGGCACAAAATCTTACTCCTAACTGAGGAATTAGTAGAATGTCATAGCTGTTAGGAAAGGGAGGCACTTCTCTTTAATGGTGTTGATCTCTAGTGGGTCATCCCATTCCAGGGTAGGCACCACTCCAAAGAGTAAGTACAAACTGAACCATGGAAGGAAGAATAAGAATCTCAGAGTTGGGTGGGTAGTGAGGAGAGGGTGGATATAGGAGTAGGGGGTAGGGAGTAGTTGTAATCAGATTACATTGTATAGAAATAAAAATAATATTCTAAAAAGTAAAAAGGTGTATGTTTTGTTTCTTCATTTGCTATATCTTCACAAAGATAATGTGGGTATTCATAATTGAGACACAATTTTGAATTTTATATATTTTTTCCAAATATCTAAGAATAACCGTCATATGAAATGAACATTTTTTCTAGTTGCAAGTATATTTGACTTAAAAATATCTGTATGATTTACTCAAAGAGAAATGGAAATATATCATCACATATGTGGGTATATTTTGAATTTACAGCTACTATTCATGTAAAAGATATTCTTTAATGTACATATGTGCATGAATTTGATATATAATATATATGGAATATGTATACATTTTATCATTAATTCTTGGATTCATTTTATTGTCAAATTCTTTCATATTTTACTCAAGTTTATGTATTTATATATATATATATATATATATATTCATTTTAAGAATGTGCTCTGCCTACCATTTTAATCATATTTCTGTTTCTTTCCCCTCTCCTCATGCCCAGAATTGCTACACTCTGACAAATGGCATCTGTGGCTTGCCATTGTGGTTTTCAGTGGGCACCAACAGAGCTGAACTAGAAGATTCCACACAGTTGCTTATAATACAGAATGATAAAATGGAAGTCTTCAAGACACTTTGCTCATTAATCCTCACTTTGCCCAAACAATCCTCATCAGTTCCTTTCAATTGCACTTGCCATTTTGACTTCCTGTAAAGCAAGGCCTTTGGATATAAGAATTTGAGATGCAGTCTAAAAAGAAATCAAGATAATTTCTGTTTTGAAATGAATTTGGTAAATATTTACCCCCAAGAAAATAAGCATATGCCTTTCTCTGTTTGATTTACCTCTGTTCCCCAAACTTCCATTAGCAATGATCTTAGAACAATACACAACTGATGCGTATTTCATGAATAAAAGAGCAGTTGAATGGGTGAGTGTAGAACAGTCTCATTACAATTTCTAAATCCGGGGACTATAGGACTTATTTAAAAAGGAGAAACTATTTATTGATGTCAGTGTTTCTCAACCTTCCTATTGCTGGGACTCATTTTGATCCTCATGTTGTGGTGACCCCCAACCATAAAATTATTTTTGTTGCTTCTTCACAACTGTAATATTTCTACTCTTATGAATTGTAATGTTAATATATGTGTTTTCCAGTAGTCTTAAGCAACCCTTGTGGAAAGGACGTTTGACCCACCCCCCAAGGGGTCACAGCCCACAAGTTGAGAACTACTGGATTATGGCCTCGAGGAACTGAAAGCATCATTTAATGCTGTTCTAGAAAATAACTTTTAAAAATAGTTTTGCAACCCATGCTTAGTATTTCATTTGTTTCCTACCATTCTTCTGCCATACACAAAAACATGGTAAGAAAAGTATGCACCCTCTTCTGAGATGTATACAGTAAAACCACAAATACTGCCTGTGCTAGAAGCATATTACATTGATTCCCTCCATTCATTGAGTAAAAGTTGTTAAGCATAGCCATGATAGGCTCTATATTAGGATGCAATGTATAGATATACTGTTTCCTGCCCTCCTGAAGCTGATAGTTTAGTAAAGAAATTTGCTTATCACATGAGGAAGCTATGGTGCTATGGGGGAGGAAACATCAACTGGGTACCAATGGGACATTCCTAAGGGCCCTAGTTTCTTTTATGTCACTACGACAAAATCTACAGACAGAAAACGACTTGGGGAGAAAAGGGCTTATTTGACTTACAGTTCCAGGTTACAGTGCCTCCTTGTGAGGAAGTCAAGGCAGGAACTCTGGGTCAAAGCCTCAAACTAGAACTCTAGGGCTCTAGACGACCTTGTCACACCACAAAACCATGGAGAGGAGCGATAGAAGATTAGCCTGGATCCCTGCTACTTTATTGTAGCTGGCTTTCTCCTATCCTTTA
The DNA here is from genome assembly GCF_949786415.1 of Peromyscus eremicus. NCBI lineage: Eukaryota > Metazoa > Chordata > Mammalia > Rodentia > Cricetidae > Peromyscus > Peromyscus eremicus. The sequence goes on along the minus strand of NC_081425.1, from coordinate 97,268,576 downwards.
CTATTCTCTGCTCCCTTCCCAAGAAATGGTGCTGCTTACAACAGGTTAGATCTCCTATACCAATGAAGTCAGTACAGTACCCCACAGACATGTCCACATACCAATCTGACCTACATAGTTCCTCATTATGACTCTCTTCCCAGGTGGTTTTAGGCTATCATGTTGACAGTTAAAACTAACCAGCATACTGAGAAAGTGTAGTTACTCAGTCATCGATAGGATGGAACTTGATTTGTGTGGTGGAGTGGATGGCATCAAAGGGGCAGGGAACAGAGAGCATATCCTGGGAATTCCAAAGGAGCATACAGCTCTTTGAGGATTATGCTGGGTCATAATGGCTCCTTTAGTCAACCAACAGATTTTGGTTTTTGTTCTCAGATCTAAGTGTGTTGAGTGCCACAGATTTATGTATTTAAAAATCAATCTTTATACTATAAATATACAGTAAGATTGAGTGCTGCTTTCACAAAATCACAATAGAGTTGTATGAATATTTTAAATATGTCAACCAACCAAGCAAGCCTACTTGAGTATCAGTGTGTCCAAACAAGGCTCTAATTGCAATGAGGTTTTGAGTACTCTAAGTAGAAATACCAGTTGCTTCAAACAATTTGTGATCCTGGGATGGTGTTTTCTGTGCCCACAGAAAAAGAAGTTTTTTTTCTCCATGCTACTGTCCAAACCACAGAATATGCCTCCAAATTATCAGTCTACATAAGTGGTCCTCAACCTCTGGGGTTGTGACCCCCTTGGCAAACATCTACTTCCAAAATTATTTATATTATTATTTGTAACAGTATCAAAATTACAGTTATGAAGTATCAACAAAAATAGCTCTATGGTTGGGATTACCACAATATGAGGAACTGCATTAAAAGTTTGCAGCATTAGGAAGTTTGAGAACCACTGGTCTAGATGGTTGGTGCTGCCAACTGGGATGTAGACACATTAGTTAGACTCAATTGCACAGTCCATATCCAGAAAGTGGGATTTGTACATCATTAGCAGAACAACTGGAAAAGAACATGTCTGGGAAATACAGATGTGCAGAAATAAGTAAACCATCACAAATGAACATGAGGCACTATCTCAGGATTTTTGAGGTAGTCCTTGGTTATTACTGAAGGATGTCCTCATTGGACATCTTTCTTTTCAATAATCCTGATTGCTGTTTTTGGTCTTACCAGGTTTCAAATATGGTCTGGGTCTTAGGTTCACACAGATAATCAATTGAAATATGGACAATAATGTCAGAGAGTACTCTCATTGAAAATGTGATGATTGAAGATACCTAATGAGAAGAAAGAGTAAGATTGGAGAGACATTTGAAAATATGGAGAAGCAAGGATCTGCTGGAGGCCTGGTCCAGTGTCTTAGATTAAGCCATGTTGTCCTCCAGAACAGTTTACAATTTCCCCTTTTTGTTAGCCATTTATCCAATTCTCCTTTACAAATTCCCACAGCAGTGAATTTTGATCAGTTTCTGTCATTATTATCCCTGCTATGCAGCTGGTATTTGATAGCTGTTTTTGAATCAGCAATTGAATTTATGATGTCATATAAAAGGTGGATGATGTACTTAGCCATGTCACCTTTGTTGCTTTGATTTGCAATGTCTAAACTTTAAAATCTTCCAAGTGTTTATTAGAAATTTGTATTTCCTATTTTACAAAGCACCTGTTCATGACATTTATTACTTTGCTGTTGGACTTTGTGCTTGTGTTATGGTTTGGGTGAACTCTTTATAGTTTTGGGGTATGCATTTGGGTATATCTGTGACATTGTGTTCTCCTTAATAGATTTTTTTTTTATTTTTAATTTTTTGAGATAAGATGTTACTATTTTCCCACATTGACTTGAAACATGTAATTCTACTGATTGCTTCAGCCTATTACTGGGATTACAGTCATGCACTATTATACCCAGCTTTGATGGTATTTCTTTATTGTTTGTATTTTCATATTTTAAATTATATTATGATTCATAATTTTTATACATTTTGGGTTGGCTTTGTATTCATTTTAGGGAAATTAAGGAGTCTTTCATACCTGTTATGTCATTGTATTTTAAAGTATAAGCAGATTTGCAGGGAGAAAAATTAAGACAAGATATGTAACCAAGGAGAATCTAGCTCCCTAAATTTCAATGGTTAGCTCTTTCCATAAAGACTTGTTAGAGTATACACATAAGGCTCATCATGTAAAGGAAAAATGAAAAATAAAAGTATAGTTGGATCATATACAAAGCATTGTCATAATTTTATTTTATGTTAAAATCTATCGCATAGTGGGCAGAGCAGATAGCTGAACAGTTAAGATCTTATTGAATTTTGCAACGGACTCAAGTCTAGTTACCAGTACCCATCTTGAGTGGCTCCCAACTTCTAGTAACTTCAGCTGCAGGGGATCTGATGCTTCTGACCTCTGTTGGCATCTCACTTACATGTACATACTCCCACTCAGATATACACACAAATATAATTAAAAAATAAAAATAAATCTGAAAAATACCATCACATATGTAAATGTATGAATGAATGTTCTTTTCTGTGTAATTTGTATATTTTTATTGTCTTCTGACAGTAGTGTGTGTGTGTGTGTGTGTATGTGTGTATGAGAGAGAGAGAGAGAGAGAGAGAGAGAGAGAGAGAGAGAGAGAGAGAGAGAGAGAGAGAGAGAGAGGAGATATTTAAAAATCCCTAGACCAGCAGAAAATAACAGACATCTAAAACACTTCTGTATCAGAATGTCCCCTAAAGGATTTTGAAGTGTAGGATGCCCTGACCAAGGCAGAAAAGTAGAATAAAGTGCTCTTCAGTAGGAATACAGAAGGTTGAAAATTCTTAAAGTCAGAATGGAATGAGAGGAGAAAGGACCCAAAATAGTGAAGATGGAGCATTTAAGGAAAAGGAGATAGAGAACAGGACTAAGGGAAGGAGTAAAGTCTGCAAGAGCAGGAGGGACATATGTCACGTTGCATCATAAGAATCCATGCCATGCTGTTTCTTTCTTGGTCCAAGGAATACTAAGGATAGAGGACATTTTTGAGGAAGATGAGTCACAGTCAGAATTCACTAATCAGAGTGCTCATGCACTTACTTTTTGAGTCTTCATACCTGTTCTTGAGTACACTCGGTGTTGATGCCAACATTGGAACTACACCCAACATAATTACATCCTTATCTTTTGTATGAAAGATAAACTCAATAGAGGAAAATCTGACTTGGAGTATCCAGCTCTCATATGACTAATTCATAATAATAGGTGTATGGTGTATGTTACACTGAGTGTTTGGGTTCCCATTAGCCATCAGGAATCTTGAATGGTTACTTTCTGGAACAGTAGACAGCATATTTATAGGATGACTCAGGAATAAACCTGAGCTGCTGTGACCCTAGTGAGCACTGGCTTAAGGTATGCTTTACTTTCACATTTATAGGCAAGTGTATTGTATGTAATTTGCCTTGAGGCTGATGATAAGATTGACTTCCATTGTTTTTTTTATGTATGAGTCTGTGATGCTTATGATACATTACAAGCCAAAGATCATACAGTATTGACAGAGTATTATCAAATAGCATGGCATTTTAGAATGGGGAAAACCATAGAGATAGCCATGTATCAGGTCAGAGTGTGATTTTCAAAACAGAGTAACATATCAGCCAGGTTTCTTCTCTGTAATGCTATTTCTACAATTATAAATTCTGTAGACAATACTGGTCATTATACGTTAGGTTTTGAAATTTAGGCTAAATAAAATCTCAGCATTCTGTGATATTTAATTCATCTCGAGTCACCATATCTTTGAATTTAGTTATTAATTACCCTTAATTTCAGTGAATTAATACAATTTTTATTTCTAAATGTTTATTTCATAATCCCTGAATAAGTATAAATTCTGCTCAATTTAACAAATATTTGTTAAGGTTATTTTTTATAAGATCTACCTTTTGATATTTTAAATAATTGCTGATCTCATATCCTATGAAAGACATTCAATATATCTATCTTATAACTATGACTGCTGCTTGAACATAGGTGTTTTATTTTTTTGTTTTTATTTTTGTTTTTGACAAGATAGGGTTTTTCTGTATAGACTTTACTGTCCTGGAACTCACTCTGTAGACCAGGCTGGCCTCGAACTCACAGAGATCCACCTGCTCCTGCCTCCTGAGTGCTGAGTGATGAGATTAAAGGTGTGCACCACCAGTGCCAGGATTTTTTTTTCCTAAGAGAATTGGGTGTGGGGAGGTATTTAACTAATTCCCAAGGACAACCAAATGTATGTGTGTGTACGTGTGTGTGTGTGTGTGTGTGTGTGTGTGTGTGTGTATTTTTTGTGTATACATATACACACATATGTGCACACATACTCACACACAAACACACACACATAAAATTATATATATATAATTTTTTAGGTGTATGGGTGTTGTCCTTGCCTGTATGTATGTACATCACACACATTGCCTGGTGCCCATGGAAGTGAGAAGAGGACATTGGCTCCTCTAAATCTGGATTTACAAATGGTTGTGAGACACCATATGGGTTTGAGGAATTGAACTTGGGTCCTCTAAAACAACAACAAGTGCTCTTAACCACTAAGACATCTCTCCAGCCCCTGAAAAAACAAATACATTGACATTAAAAATATTAATATAAATACATATATAGTGTATTGAGTGATAGATATTTGGCCATATTCTCAAGAAAACTTTTATAATTGTCATCTGAAAATGTGTATCGTGATTGCACACATATAATGGCAGGATAGCATTTGCCGGAAGGGAGGAGTGCATTGGAGGAACAAGAAGGAATCACTCATTAGTAAAATGGTCCTGCAACATCTAAAAAGCTTGCCATCTGGTGGCCTGGCTTCCTCCAGTCTGTCAAGCACAGCTGGTAATTATTTAGAGTCCTGCAACAACTTGAGAATCCTCAGGACCCCTTCCCTGCCTTTGCCTGCCTTTGGGATAGGTCAACAATCCTCGGGTGGTCCCTTGAAATAAGTGCTGATAATAAATATGCTAAGAAAACTTTGATTTATGTATCTGGCTCTTTCTCCACTAGAACTTTATTAGTTATATTTCATTTATTAGATTTGCAAGTTATTGTAGCTTCGGGATATGTGTTCCATCCTTTGTTCTCACTTATGGTCCAGAGACAAAATAATTGTACATCCCCTTGAAAACCAACAAGCAAGTGGCTGGCCTCATTCTCATGGCATGCATTTTCATTATTTGAAAAGAAAATATACCTTGAATTAATACTCCCAAAGAAAGGACTGTATATCTTTGAGTGTTTTGTGGTCATCACCAAGAATCTTTCATTTCCTTAATTTTCTAGACATGAAGCTCTTTGTGTTCATCCACACAAATTTATCTAGATTTATTTATATAATAATTTGATAAATTTTATAATCACACCTGAGAATTGTTCCTGTGGGAATTCAATAATGCTACAAAGTATGTGGAGAATTGTAATTGGGAAGAGAGGGAGGGGAAGTGGAAAAGGAATGGACAGAAAAGGAGAGGAGGGAAGGAGAGGGGAAGGGATAGGATGGGAGGAGAGAAGAGGAGAGAACAGGAGAGGACAGGAGGGGACAGGAGAGGAGAGGAGACAGATACAGATACACACACACACACACACACACACACACACACACACACACACACTTGGTTAGTCTGCCAGAATCCTTCTCAGTTGGAGAGATTATTTGTGTAGGGAAAATAAAAAATACTGAGAGATGAAGGTGGATACTCCATGACTATTCTCTAGAGACATGCTCTAAGCCATATCTAATGCCTCAGAAAATGAGAAAGAGCCAAAGGTCTGTCACCAAGGCCATGACAATTATTTTCTCTGAAGACATAATGCATCTTTGAGTGGTAAAAATTTTAAAGCAGAGTAAGAGTATAACAGAAAGCAAATGTTATCCAGTAGTGTGTGACTTCAGGGTATTTTGTAGGAATTAGTTTACTCTGAACATCCCAAGCATTTCCTGTACTTCCCACAGACAGGTATGATTAGCTTGGCAGGACAAAGGATTCATAGCAAGGGCTATGGATTTTTTATTTTCTGTGAGTTGCCTAGGTTTAGAATATAGGTGGATGAAATGCCAAGTTTTTATTATAAATATGTATGCATTTGTTTGCTATAAAATATTGTGTGAATGAATTATGTCTAATAATATACTATTTTAGATTTGCAGCAAAATTGAAGTGAAGGTGCCTGAATACTCATGGGTATCTTCACCCGGGTATGCACTGCATTTTCCATCATCAGCATCTCCCAATAGGATTGAACATTTTAATTAATGAATCTATACTGACACATAACTGTCACCCAGATTGCATAGCTCACAATCTGATTTACTCTTAGTAGTGTGCAGTTTATGGGCTTTGAACAATGTACAAAGGTATGTTGCCAAACATGATAGTATGCTGCACTTATTCACTTTTCTGTCTTGCTAGTGTTGGCAATGATTAACCTGATTTCTCTTCTCCAGAATAGTTTGTGATTAAAATAGTATAAGATGTGGTGTTGTTTTAGGTTGGATTCTTGTACTTAATGATATTCATTAAAGTTGGATGTGGTGGTTCACTTCTATAATTCAATACTCTGAAGGCTATCTATGCCCTAACTACCAACAAAGGCTGTACACCCATTAAGCAATAGTTCTTCCTTTGGCTCCTCCTTCCACCCTGATCCTTGTCATCTTATCCTACTTTGTGATTTTGTTAAATAAAATGTGTTAAGTGGCATGGGATCTGGTTCTCAATGGAAGCTCATCTCTCCTTGAAGCTGGCACATCTTCATGTGCCTCCAAGTCTTCATCTTTGTGTAAATGTCTGCTAGATCAAGAGGCAAAAGCATGAAGTCCAGAAACTTCCCATATCCAACTTCATTGCTATTTATGGTTGCACTAGCATGAGCAGCAGGCATGCTCCTGGCTCTCTCTCACCTGTCTCTTTTTCCCACTCCTAGCACCTACCCATGACAAACAGAGTTCCTGAGTCCAGAAGATGTTGAAGGGCCTGGTCTCACAAATCACAACACATAACATACATGTCTGATTTTCCTGAAGATGCCCTTTAACTCTCTTGGAAGTCCTTTCATGCATGCTTCTCCTCATTAAACAAAGTAAGAGCAGGACCTGGAGGTTCTGGACAGACATCTATATTTCTGGGTTTGGTATCCCTCTTGTTGTGCACACCATGGACATCATTTACGTTAATCCTTCCTTACAATTGCATTGCTTTGAGACAGCCAAGTTCACTAGTTAAAACTTCAGCAACAAGCCGGGCGGTGGTGGCGCACGCCTTTAATCCCAGCACTCGGGAGGCAGAGCCAGGCGGATCTCTGTAAGTTCGAGGCCAGCCTGGGCTACCAAGTGAGTTCCAGGAAAGGCGCAAAACTACACAGAGAAACCCTGTCTCGAAAAAAAAAAAAAAAAAACCAAAAAAAAAAAAAAAAAAAAAAAAAAAAAAAAACTTCAGCAACAAAATCCCATTTAGACTTGACTTCTTAGGTAAGATTTACAAAAATTCCCCTTTTAATATGAATATTGTTTTTTATATCAGTTATTAAACCTAATCTTACCTCTTGTGTTTAAAATGGTCAACATAAAAATTAGAAAATATTAAGTCTCTTAAGGTCTTAAAACTACTGGGGATCACAAAAATTAAAATGTTCATCATAGAATTTGTTTACTCATGCCAGATAAAATGAACTGATTGGTTGCTATTTCCTCTTTGTTGTCATAAGAAAACTATCTTACCCATCTAAACTATTGTTTTTCAACCACAAGGAATGAAACATCTCAATTTTTAAGAATTTTGATAATAGCGTACCTGTGCAAATCTTTCAAATTAGACCGTGCTTTCAGTTGAGAACCATCATTTCACAAATAATGAAATCAAATCCCTCTGGGGTTTTGTCAGTTATTCATTCAGTGAGTCAAGGAAATGTTCAGTTCCACCCTCTTATGTATACAGAGTTTAGAAATTTGAGGTTCATGAGACGGCATCTCTGGAAGTGGTTGAAACATGGGTGAGACCAGACAAAGTTCAGAGTTGGGGGTTCATGACTGCTGAGTTGGAGCTGGACTAATCTACAGAAGTCCAAGTGTGACGTAGAAATGGACACAGAGAATGAGGCAGGTCTAGGTGACTACCCTCATAAAAAATATAAAAAACCTTTCAGCCTCCAATTCTTTGATAATTAATTCTCCTACACAGGTTAGAGAAACTCTGAGAAATATTGTCAAGATGGGTCCCCTAAATGATCACTTAATGTAGAGGTCCAGATTGTCAAATCAGTTCTTCTTCTGAGTACAAAGGAAAATTCTATTCTATATTAAAGATATTTAAAAATTTTGTAAGTATTAATATGAAAATTTGCCTTACTATGATACTCTTTTTTTTTTCAAGACAGGGTTTCTCTGTGTTGCTTTGCCTTTTCTGGAACTCACTCTGTAGCCCAGGCTTGCCTCAAACTCACAAAGATCCACCTGACTCTTCCTCCAGAGTGCTGGGATTAAAGGCGTGCACCACCACCGCCTGGCTACTATGATACTCTTAAGTAAAGCTTACACACTTGATGGACACAGTCTAGAGAAGCCTCATGACCATTCCTGGACAGCATTGTTGTATGTAAATAGAGATGTACACATTTCCAAATGATAGGTGCTACATACACTGTAAGAACAAGGTCCATGAGCTAATTTCAGCAGAATATGGCTTTTTGTCTCCTGAGTATTTTCTTGCACATTATCGTACACATCCTTATAAATTAGTGTCCATACTTGGAGAGAGAGATAAATCTCTCCTTCAGAGAAGTGAAAGTTTCCATTTGCTTAGGTACCAAATAATGGTAATTCTAGTACCTGATTGATTTATGTGACTTTCAGCCAAGTTATTTTTTCTCTTGTAACCAAATTTTATAGCATTTGTGTTATTGCATGTATGAGAATATTAATTGCTTAACACTAAACATTTCACAGAGTTTTCTTTTTTGCATATTCCATTTTGGATTCATTCATTGAAATCTAAAATGTATAGTTTTGCAATGTGCTCCTTTGAGTTCATAATGGGATCATTTAAAATTGGCTTCTGTTATTATAATCCTGATTTTCAGTATCTTTATAATAATCTTGTGGGCTTTGTGAATATAATTTAGTTATCTTGCCTCATAGTCCTGTACAGATACTTGCAAATCTTTTTTCTGCTTTTGTTTTAGCATTATAGGCATAAATCTGTGTGAGCCAAACTTTTACCTTCCCCTCCATAAAACCACCGTAGTATCATTTTCTTGGTGTAATGCCTTAGTGAGGAGGTAGAATTATCCTTTTCATTATAATTTTCTGCATCTCCCTGAACCTTTGCAATTCTTACATATCCATGTCAAATCGCTGTCAGTCCCAAACTGCAAGTTCAAAGTCATATTTTTTTTTCCTTTTCATTTCCAGAGGGAGTTAGTTACTGCATTGGTTCCTTTTCTATTGTTATAATAAAACACCATGGCTAAAGGCAACTTAAAGAAAGAAGGATTTATTTGGACTTATGGTTCCAGAGGGATACAAATCCATTTTGGAAGGGAGCCTTGGAAACAAGCGACAGACACGGTGGCAGGGAGCCTGAAGGGTTTACATTTTGAAGAGCAAGCATAATGCAGAGAGAACAAACTGGGAGTTGGATGATATCTGAAGCTCTTGAGCCCCGCACTCAGTGACATATTTCACCCAATAAGGCCATATTTCCTAAAGTTCTCCAAACATCAACAGTAACTAGGAACCAATGTTCAAATACGTGAGCTTATAGGGGACGTTCTCAACCAAACAACCACCATTACAGAACAAGCTTGCTTTTCTGTAGCACTATTAGCTCCACTCAGTGTCTCTGCTCATGAAAATCAGTGGAAGTCAACACTATTTTAGGGTGCAGGCCTTCTCTATAGAATGGATGATTCTACCACTTTAAGAGAGATCATTTGGAAGTATGACAATGATGTATTCCTCATAATATCATTGCCCTGATAAAAATCTCATCTGATTGCTTTGGGCAGCTGGTATCAATAGGAAAAGTTTACCCCAAGGGACATATATTTCAATGGATTTCTTACATATAGAGGTTACCATGGTCCAGGGAAGAAAACACAAGTTTTTCCTACAAGGAAGGATCCTCGTGGGTACAAGTCCATTACAAAACACATTCCTTTGTACTTTTCTTTACTCTCCAGTCTAAGAGAATACTACTCCAAAATGTCAGTGGGCAAAGAGTCTTTTCGAAAATTCATGTCATCCCAGCATGCAACTTGTCTCCACAAGAGCCCAAAAACATTACACTCAAAATTGGAATGTGTAAGTGTAGATGAATGACTCGGGGAGATTGTTCTGACCTTTCAAGGTAGATGGTTGAACTATAAACCAGTTTCCATTCACAAATATATAGTGCAACCAAGCAGAGACCTGTAATGTGATTCAGGGCCATAAAAATTAACCTGGGCCTGGTAGAATCTGGAGTAAGATGGTTGTGATAGTTGAAGTAATAGAATTGTAATCCAAGATGATAGAACATCTAAAATAGGCTTATGTGTAGATAGTTTATGCTCTTCTTTCCTTGAGGTAGATACTATAGCAACATATTTATATTTCCCCCCAAAAAATCAAACTCCAGGTGAAAGAAGAAATAAAAGCCTAAGTATCACCTCATACCTTATCACAATCTGAAATAGCAAAAATGAGATCACAATTCAGTTTTTAAAAGAAAAAAATCCATTCCTCTCTTCTGCAGAAGCTCACAAAAAAACAGGGGAAAAATTGATTTTTAGTTTCTTTTGGCTCTTTCAGTCATACTTGGATTCTCGTGGTGTTGAAATCAGATGCACTTTGTATCGATCTGGGTCTTGAACCAGCATAATCTCTGATTAACACAACTGAAAGAACCATCATCACAGTGAATCTAAAGAGAGTAAGGAAACTCTGCAGACTTAATGCATTGCAGAGTTTGTGGTTGCTTCCTGGGTCTTTGAATTATGCATTGGGTGCTTCAGGAAAAGATAGAGCCATCTCCTTCCACAGTTGTGTGCATTCAGAGTAAAACCTTGGGAGGGGCTTACCTATCACTATGGTATCAGTTCAGTCCATTTGAGTCTGGCAAATTTATGCAGAAATGCCTAATAGTTTCATTATCTTCCAACTTCCTTCTTCAAATGCTGCATCAGTGTTGATTTTGAGACCAGTAAGAGGAGGTTAGAACTTCTGAAAGATGGGTATGGCTTAACACAGATGAAAGTATCTATACCCCAGGAGAGGCAGGGCAATAGAGTCCTCTGTCCAGATAGATGGTCTCATCCTTCATTGAGCACAGGGGACCCATCCAAACAAAGGAGTTCCTCAGGTAGTAATCATCCTGGCTTTATGAAGGACAATTCTGATAGTGAGACTTAATCATTAAAAAAGAAAGAAAGGTTGGTGGTTTGAAGAGAAAATAATGAATCCATTTTGTTATTTTGGGAATATATTAGAGCACAAGTACTCAATTAGACTTAAAAATGGTTTCAAGAGATTCTGTTTATCTGCTGCTTTTGGGGATAGTGCCCTGCCTCCTCTGCAGAGTTCTGGTGCTTCTGGGAAGCCTTCCCTGAGCACTGCTTTCTGATCATTTATCATCTACGATCTCAGACATAGCAGTGTACTTACTAAGGGATCATGCTGGAAAACCTAAGAAAAGACTATATATGAAACCCACCCTTCCTTGGATGACTGTGTTATTTTTGGAGTCTATTTTGCACTTATTATTTTCCACCCAGCAAGGCAAAGGTGCAATCCCTATCTATCAGACTCCTTTCCTTCTTCTGTAGTGATGCTCCGTTTGACATTATGCTGCATTTCACCTGTAGTATTGTCTAAAGCATGCAGTTGAGATCAGCACATTACACATGAGTTTTTAAGATATGAATATAATATTCACCAGGAAAATCATGAAATGGGATAGGAAATAATAAGGAATAATTTTAACAGGTAATGTTTCTTTCTAAACCATAACATTTCCTCGTGGCCTAGACATCATCTGTAATCCCAGCCACTCTCAATTTTTCTTAGATTCCAAGTCTATGATAGTAAGCATGTCATATCCCTTTGGCTATATTCGCTTGGTTCAGAACTTGTTAGAGAAACCAGTGAGAAACAAAATAAATAATGCTCACATTTCTACATGATATGTGAAACCTCGGAATAGATGGGGTGTGGAGAGGCTGTCCTTGTTTAGTTCTTGTGCAATATCTGTGATGGAAACAACAGAATCAATGAACCTAATTCCCAATTTCTTGGCACCTGTGGTTTAGCTTTAACTTTCAAGACTATACTGCTTTTCACTTCCTATTTGCTAAAGTAGTTGAGGCAGTATGTTCTCCTCCTCCTCTCCTCCTTCTCTCCTTCCCTTCCTCTCTCATTCCTATCCTCATTCCCTTCCATCACTTCCTTTCCTCCCTCCCTTCCCTTCCCTCTCCCTCCCATCCCCTCTTTCCTTCTCTCCCTCCCTCCCTCCCTCCCTCCCTCCCTTCCTTCTTTCCTTCCTTGCTTCCTTTCACCCTACCTCCTGTCCTCCTTGGAATGTGGTTTCTGTCACTTGTCACCAAAACAACTCTAATCAATTCTCCATTTGAGTTTATCTCTTTTTGTCTTTGGTTCAGTAACACAATTGCTCTTATTTATATGTTAATATTTTGATATGTTTCGATAATACAATGGCAAACTATTGATATAGGTTCAACATCTTCAGTTTTCCTAAATATATGTTCAGATTTGTGGAGATGGGTTTGCCTACTGTGAGAATTGAAACTAAATTCATGCATTATGTGAGCGATCTGCTTATGGAAATAATTTAGCATTTCTTCTCAATACCAAGTGGCTCTGGTTCTTTTGAATTCACAGGCTGCATCAATTGGCAAAGAAGATGAGAGACAGATCAGGGAAGAACAAATTTCCTTCTTATATGAACATTCAAAGTCGGCAAACTGTATCTCCCTCAGTTTGCTGTTGAGTAGTGGTTGAAGAGGTATTGTGGGACATTGGGACTGGCTATACTCAACTTTTCCCCAGTGCATTATTCAGTTTCTATGCGTGCTGTCCTGATAGATTCATTTCAACTTTAGTAATAAACAAGATTTACCTTTACTTGAAACGGGCTTTAAATCACAGTGTCAGCACTTTGCTTTATCAAATACCCTTAACAGTCTTTATACCTTTCCCACAATCAGGCAGAGTCACAGCTAATTTTCCTTTCCCAGTGGGAGATTAATTGAAAAATCAGCAGAAAATATTTTTGAGGGATCAATAAAGCCAGAAAATAAATGTCAAAAGTTTGAAATTATAAAACTCATAGTTGTGATGATGGATTTATATTTCTAGAGATTCTTTCTAAATCCCATGTACAAGAACAAAGCTAATGCTTTAGGACTCAGAGTGAAACAATGGTCAACTCAGTTAAGACTGGAAAAGGGAATTCAAATTCATTCAGAATTCTATAAAGGATGGTAATTACTCTTAGCATGTTAGTGTTAAGGATAGATATAGTTTCTAATAAACTGTTGTCTTTCTTATATCTTATGACGGAGTTTAGTGCACAGGCTTCACCCACATGAAGCCCGTGAGAAAAATGCAGTGGCAACATTTCCACTGAGCATTCATAGTGATTATAAATAACTCTTGGCATAAGGCAGCCTATGATTCTCATACTTTCTGCCTCACAGAGCTTACTCCCTTATGTGATTTGATCACATGACTCTGAGACAGCTCTGGAATTACCTTTACTAATGTGAAGGAAGTAAGAACAAAAAGGAGTAAGCAGACTTGTGTTCCAAGTTCACAGCTCTTAGATCTGTGATAGCCAGGACAAACCTCTGCTCTTTGTGTCTCTGTCATGGCAACCCTCAAGCCACATACCTCCTGGGTCTCTAGTGAATCAGATGAGTAGTTTTTGCTTGTTTGTTTTTAATTTGTTTTTGGTACATGGTATTAGGACAGGCATCTTCCAGATTGATGTAGATCACATAGTGTGCACACTAAATCTCCTGAGTCTTTCAAGACAACAATAGTTTCACTTGAGAATAATGAATACAGAAAGTTACCTTGGATTGATATTTATTATTTGTAGCAATTATAAATTTTCCATGTAAGGACAATAATAGAATGAAGTCTATGCTATATGATGTTATGTGTTTTGTTTAACTTATTGTGATGCCGAGTTGTTGATTAGTAGAAAAGGACAAAGCTTTAATAGATTTGATAAATATAGTAAAAGTTGGGTAAACACAGATGCCATATTTTTTTCTTTCTTTGTTTCTCTCTATATATTTTTCTTTTTATTTTAATCTTTATTTATATAGTAAAATGTATGTAATGATTATCATTTTAAGCAGTCTTACATGGGCTTTAACTGTTAGGTCATACCATTTAACCCATTCACAGCTTTGTATAATATCTATTTTAGGTCTCTCTAGAATACTCAGAACTTTGTCAAAACCTTCAACAAAACTTTTGTGCCCTTTAAACAATCTCTCCTTCCTCCCTCCTCCTCAAATCCCACAGACAGTGGCAATATCTCTTCCCTATTCTGCTTCTGAATTGGCTTATTCTAGATATCTCAGATAAGTGACACCGTGAAATATTTATCTTTCAAAGTGTGGCTTATTTCACTAGGCATATCTTCAAGGTCTATCTGTATTGCAGACTTATATAAATTTCATTTCCTTAAGACTGAGTCATACTCCATTGTAAACATATGTCATCTTTTGCTAATCAATTCATCCACAGGACAATTGACTCAGTGGCCTTCATCTCTTGGCTACTGTGCATATTACGTCAGAAACGTGTATGTACAAAAGGCTCAAGTCCCTGCTTTCATTTTCTGTGCATGTATGACCCAAAGAAGAATTGTTCATCATTGGATAACCATGCATGCATTTGGTATTTTTTATTATTTCTATAATAATGGAACCATTTTATTTTCTTGATAACAATTCACAAAGATTTTGTACTCAGCATACATTTGCCAACAGTTGTTTTCCAGTTGGTAAAATAATCAGGATTTGAGGGTATGGGAAGTAGCACATAAGGTCTCCACTTTTCCTCTATAGCACTGGACTATGCCCCCTGCATAGGCAAGACAGTTGGTTAGCTTGATCTGTTTAAGGGGCCCCTGACAATGGGATCAGGATCCATCCCTGGTACATGAGCAGGGTTTTTGGAGCCCAGTACCTATGGTGGGATGTATCAGGAATCTTAAAAGTTCTTATTAATAAAATCAAACCTGAGGCCAGTTATTGAGGTGAAGCTAGAAGATCAGAGAGACACAACAAGCCACAGCGAACCTCACCTGGCCAACTTCTCAGCTGATCTTGTTTCCTCAGACTGGAAGCCTCTGTGTTCTCATAACCGAATATCTCTTAGCTGAGCTGTGCTGCTCAAAACCTAAAAGCTTAACCAGCCAAATGCTTAACCAGGCCAAATGCTTCTAGTTCCTAGTCCTCACGCCTTACATATCTTTCTGCCTTCTACCATCACTCCCTGGGATTAAAGGCATGAGTCACCATGCCTGGCTGTTTCCAATGTGGCCTTGAACTCACAGAGATCCAGAGGGATTTCTACCTCTGGAGTGCTAGGATTAAAGGTGTGAGTGCCACTACTTTCTAGCCTTTGTATCTGGTGGCTGTTCTGTCTCTGACCCCAGATAAGTTTATTAGGGTGTACAATATTTTGGGGAACACAATACCATCACAGTGGGATACCTTACAAGCCTTGGTTCAGGGGGAGGGGCTTGGACCTGCCTCAACTGAATGTAACCTATGGGAGTCTTTGCCTTGGAGGAGATAGGAATGGGGGGTGTGATGGGAGGAGGGCTGGGGGAGAGTGGGAGGAGGGAGGAGAAAGGCATCTATGGTTGGTATGTAAAATGAACAGAAAATTTCTTAATAGTTAAAAAGAAGATAAAAAACAGATCTCCTTTAATCAATAATGTTGATATCTCCTCATATGCCTTTTATCATCTAAACATTTTCTCTGGAGAAATGGTCTGAAGTGCTATAGAATATTTAAGAAATACAGGAATAATTTTCACCATATTTTGGTGAAGAAAAGTAAGTTACTGCAATAGTCCACACTTATATAGCATGCCCTCTGTGCCAGGCTGTGAGAGTGTTGTCAGTGTATGAGCTTGTTCAGCACCTGCCCCATCTAGATAAATAGTATGAAGGTGGTGTCATCGTTAATTCTATTGTTCACTTGAATATGTAGTATCCCAGTCATCATGTCTTTCCCCTTTGTTACAGAGCTCATGAGTAGCAGAAGCCTGATGTAAAATAAATTCCCTTGTACTCAAAGTCATTGATTCTCAACTATTATGCAATATTGCCCTTTGCAGAGCCTATTACATAGTAGATTCTGCATTAGTAACCCATTATTCTCTCTTCAATCTAACACACACACATAGTCAGCCCTTCCTCTTCTACTCACCCCCATACTCCCACACCTCAAGCTTCAGTCATCATCTGCTCCATTCCAGCATAAAATGTCAAAATGAATTCACCCAGAATTCCCAGCAGGCAGTCATTCATCACCCAGTAATTCATAATGCACTTTTGAGAAAACGCCTTGATCTTTTTTTTTTTCTACCTAGAAACATGCCATTAGGCCCACTGGGAAATAACTTTTCATAGGCCTCTTGTGTGAATGTGTCTAGCCAGCAGAAGCACTGATGACCATTGTGCTGGACCACATTTTCAAGAGTACATAAGACCTTCATTACTCCATTCTCCTGTGTCTCTAGCCTCATCATCTCTACCTATTTGTATCTCCATCCCTACCTCTGTGTAAATGTGCATTTCTCTATGAGTATCTCCATCCCTGTGTCTACCTCAATCTTGGAGTCCTTCTTAGACTCAACTACCCTCTTCCTTTGCCTTCTTCTAAGTTCTGCCCCATATCCAGACTCCTTGTTTAGAGAAAAGAATGCATGGGGAGAAATAATGCCGCTTTTCAGAGAAGAGGGTCAGCTTCACTTGCTATACATAATATTTAAGGTCTGGTCTCCACTGAGGGGGCATGACAGGCAGATAATAAGCTTAGTTTAGAAGATTCAAGTTCTCTAAGAATGGAGTGCCTCAGGTTTGACTCAACTCATTGCCACATGCAGCATCTGCCGTGGCCAGTTGAGTTGGGGACCACAGGACACAAACTTTAAGGGAACATGTGCAGTGGAAGCACATGCTCCTTGCTGTGCTTTGTGTAACAAAATTTCTTGAAGTCTTAGGTCTGCTGTCACTATCCATGGCCCCTTAGAATGCTAACCCACTAGCTTTCAATCATAGATTTAGGCTGATTATGAAAAGGTCCAACATTTGCAGTTTTTTATGCCTAAGAGACAGCATGCAGCCAGGTGGTAGTGGCACATGCCTTTAATCCCAGAATTTGGGAGGCAGAGCCAGGCAGATCTCTATGAGTTCTAGGCCAGCCAGTTCTACAGAGCAAGATTCAGGACAGGCACCAAAACAACACAGAGAAAGAAACCCTGTCTCAACACCCCACACACACAAAAATAGAGTACAGCATGTATCTCTTATATTGTTTCACTGATATAATAACAAATATTTCCTAGAATGACCACTATTAATCTAAAAAAGCTGTAAGGCTTGTACAATCCACTATGCTCTCTGACACAGTGTTTGCTTCCTAGATTAAGGGTGGTGGCATAACATTTCTATATATTTCACTCAACAACTTGGGTCAAATATGTAATTTATATGTATTTATGCCATTATGCTTAGTGGATGGGAAGCTGTGCCTTCAAGTGAACAGTGTTCTACTGTTGTGAACTTTGCACCTGGGCAGCAATTCTCTTTAATTTGTGTTAGTTATCAATTATAGTTAAATTACAGAGCCTATGCAAAGCCTTGATTTGATCCCCAGCCATGTCAAGTAAGCAAAAGAAATTGGATTTACAGTTGAAGAAAGTAATTAACTTAATAAGTTTAAAGTTATTGCAATTTAATCACATACATATATGTGTACATTGTAGTTAAAGTACTATAAAAGCCCGCCAACTTTATATGGTAGAGTATGGCCATGAAGGTAGCATCCATATATATTTCATTCTCCCTTCATTATTCACAGTGGTTTTGTGCTATGTATGATATCTTGCTACTGTCCACAGCTTCTATAAAAACTTTCCTATGGTAGTAATCCAAAAATGTAAATTATTGTTGTCGAGGTCATCTGAACTCGGTTTTAGGGTTCAAATTACCAGAATCTTTTAAAATAGAATATTTTTATTTACAATGTTTTTTATTAATTCTTTGAGAATTTAATAAAATATGTTTTGATCATATTCACCCACCTCTGCCCATAATTCTTCTCAGACCCTCCTCCAACTTTATGTTTTCATTTTCTTTTTTAATTTTATAACTAATTGACTCTAATTTGTGTTGCCCTTATAATATCTTCTGGGTGTGGTGAAGTTGATGGAATTTTTGGTTTTTCTTTTTGGCTTTGATACAGGATCTTAATACAGAGCCCTGACAGTACAGGAATATACTATGTATCCTGGACTGGCCTGGAGCTCATGGTCCTCCTGGCTCAACCTTCCCAGTGCTATGGTTCTAGGCAAGCGCTCCCATGGAACCTTCATTAGAACATGTTAACCTGTTCCAGATGCTCAAACAACTATTCCACAATAATAGAGTGAGTGTATCAGGGAGATGTTTTAAATGTGAAAAACCAAAATTTCTTATCTCTTGTCTTAGTTGGTTGCTTTGTTTCTGTGACAAATCAGTATGATAAATGCCATTTCAGGTAGAGAGGATTTATTTTGCTTTACATTTCAAAAGTACAGCCCATTGTGGTGTATACATGCCTACAGAAGGAACTGAGTGTGGTTGATCACATGACATCTGTAGGCTGGAAACAGAGAAGGATAAATGCTGGTGTCTCACTTGTTATCCATGTGTTATTCAGTGTAGGACCCTCATGCATGGAATGGTGATCAAGCAATTTAAGTATATCTTCCTCCCTCCTAATTAAACCAGCTTAAATAATTCTCAGTGGTTTGCCAAACGCCCTATCTTCTGGAAGATTCTAGATTCTGTTAAATTGACAAGCAATGTTAATCAACATTAAATCCATTACAACTGGTCCTGACCTTAACTTGTCACAGTTTGAAAAAGTAAGTTTACAAAAATTTCTTAAATGGTTTTCAAATTCCAAAAGACTGAATATTGCCTAGAATGTAAAGCTTTTCCACATTTAACAAAGAGGCATTAACCTTCTGCTTTGGAAACTTCATGTAAATTGCTCCACAAATGTAAATTATTATTACTCGGTTCTATTGACAATGAAGCATTTTATTGGGTTTTTGTTGATCATATTAAAATACATTGAGAGCTACTAATGTACATTAAAGAAATTTCATATGGCTAGATATGTCTATAAAATAAAAGCACAAAATTGGGAAGAAATTATCTTCTACAAGATTTACACATTATTTTTGAAGGCTTTGCATTGAATTGCAATTTTGAACTGATGTTGGTTCTTTTAAAACAGCATTTTATTTGCCAAGGTGGTATGGCAAAGCCAGATTCCAATATGCTTTTTCATAAATCATAGTAATAGAATAACTGCATCAGAATTGAAATCCCATTCAAATATTATGAGCATCAGCTAAATAAAAAAGGGGAGGCAACAGCCAATACTTTGAACTTCAGAAATTGCTGGTCAGTTCAGCAGAGCAAGGCTGTGGCATCAGTCTTCCTTCTTGCCTGCAGGCTCTTTAAGCTCACTAATGGCTTCAAACTCTCATCACTATTCTGACATCATAATGCAGGTGAATAAACTCTGGTGTCCAAAGATGCATTTTCATAAGGTACTCCAAAATTAAGCAAACAAATAAAATGATAAAAAAAAATATCCAGAGCTCAAAAATGCAAGAATGTTTTGCATTGTTTATAGGAATCTGGACAAGGTATGGCTTGAGCTCAACTTCTCTTGGAAGAAGAGATCTGTCATCAATAACCATTGGGAATCCTGCCCAGCCCAGGAGACAAATCCAAACAAAGGAGTGGACCATGTATACACAGCTACGAACGAGGCTACCTTGAACTAAGCACTTGACCATGGAGACTCCTTGAGAAATGTTGACTCCACACATTCTAGCTGGTAGGGGACAGATAATAAATGAACCTCATGTGCACATAGGTAGAGAGACACAGATGCTAGTTTGCCTGATGTCATCAAGTAGAAAGACTACACAGTGCTAGCAAAGTGAGGCAGGAACACAAGATAAGTTCATCCTAACTCATGCAGCAGGTGAGTCTGTTGGGAAACAAAGCATAACATGGACTCTAGAAGCCACTGCCCTCCACAAATGGCAGGGACAATCATCTTAATCGATCAAACTAAAAAATAGATATACTTATGAAAATTAAACAAGTGCTCTTCTCCAATACTATGCTTCTTAGCTTTAATTGTCAACTTAACCTAACCTAGACTCTTCTTGGGATGATAGTCTGTGTACATTAGATTACCCTGTGGGTAGCATGTCATATATATTTGGTTTTTTTCGAGACAGGGTTTCTCTATGTAGCTTTGGTGCCTATCCTGAATCTCACTCTATAGACCAGGCTGGCCTTGAATTAACAGAAGTCCTCCTGGTTCTCCCACCTGAGTGCTGGGATTAAAGGCATGTGCCACCATTGCCCAGCTAGATGGTTATCTTAATCAAGTTAATTGACGGGAGAGATCCTGATCAATACGGTTGGCACCTTAACTTATACAGGGGTTCCTGAACTAGATAAGAGTAAAGAATTCGAGCTGAGAAGATGCAGACCAGCAATTTAGAAAATATACATTTTTATCAGTCCTTCTTCTTGACCACAGATGTGATGTGACTACCTTTCTCAAGTTCCTACTGTCCTGATTTTCAGTGCAGTGATGAACTATACCATGGGATTGGGAGCTGAAATAAACCTTTTCTCCTGTAAGTTGTATTTTGTCATAATATTTTATTGCAGTGCCAGTAGTGAAACTAGGAATCCACCAAAAGGATAATACAACAGAAGAAAAAGCAAAAAAAAAAACAAAACAGATAATGAGTGAAAAGTTACAGCTCAAACAAGACACTAAGATCTCAAATCAAAGAAGTTGAACCAAAGTGTCAGGTAAACAAGTAAAAGATGAATAAATATTGACTGACTGTACAGAAGGCAGGGATACCTGTCACAGCAATGGAAAGCAAGAAACATGAGACAGAAAGAGATAAGATGCTACAACTTCAAGCCATAAGAAAATAAGCCAAAAATGTTTTGTCTGTGAGAGAGAAAGTTCACATATGAAGTTAAAAATGTAGTAAAAGTGTAGTAAAGAACGTCACATATGAACCAAGGTAATTCATGATGCAGCTTTTCCTCTGGCACCTTTTATATCTAATAAAATTCAGTTGATTGATATGTCAGCTCTGAGTTTGACAAAAGTATGTTCATCTAACTACCAACACCACAAGATGCAGAACCATTTGCTCACCCCAAACTGCACTCAGGAACCCCCTTATATTTTCTCTCATTTTCTTTCTTCCTTCAACCCCTGGTGAGTCTGTTCCTATAATTTTCTTATTTGTCACTATGATTTTAACATTCACAGAGTATCATATAGGTAAAAATATACTGTATATAATCCCTGGAGTCTGCATTCTTTTATTTAGCGCAATGTACCTGTGAATTACCTTTGAATTTATCAATAGTTACTTTTGTGATCACAAAGTATTCAATGGCATGCTTATTTTAAAATTTGTTTATTCTCAATTTAGAAGTCATTTTTTTTAAATTTTCAGATTCTTATGTATACAGTTCCTTGTCATTTATTGAAATAATTTCCTAACATACAATTTTGTCTTATGATCATTCGTAGGAGTGGAATTGCTGGGTCATGGGCTACATGTGTGCTTAAAATGATAAAA
This sequence comes from Peromyscus eremicus, assembly GCF_949786415.1. Taxonomy (NCBI): domain Eukaryota; kingdom Metazoa; phylum Chordata; class Mammalia; order Rodentia; family Cricetidae; genus Peromyscus; species Peromyscus eremicus. Next base: position 97,246,576 of record NC_081425.1, on the reverse strand, counting down.
ACTGCTATCTTACTTTCCAGAGTTTCTGATGCAGTGTTCACCAATGACTAATAGCAAAAGTCCTTATTTCATGAAAACATTTACAGCTTTGATAATATGATATTTTTATGTGTTCTGTTTTGCCAATCTAATACATCAAGTTTTTTTAATGTGGTCTTAATTTATATTTTCTCATGAATAATGAATGATGCTGGACATATTTTCTTGTGCTAATTTACCATATGACCATCTTTGGTAAAGTCTTTTGATTCTCATCCCCCATTTGTTTCCTTATCAATTTAACTTGGGAGGATTTCATTGTTAGGTGAGAAAGTGTGAAATACCTCAGATCTTACCCTACTTGTAAGGAAATGAGTTACTCTGCTATAGAATGAATCTAATCTGACAGGAGTCATGAGACTTTCTGAGTCCAAACAGCAAACAGCTAGTTGCTCTTGAGAAAAACAACTAACATCTAGGTGCATAACCTTTGAGCATCCCCTGAGATGACATGGCTGTCAGATGTTACCCTGCACTTCTGCATTGTGTGGAAGGGTTGTATTCCAGGAAGTAACAGCAAGTGATGACACCAGGTCTGTATAGGTGCTTCCGACACTGAAAGTTCTCCTCCCCACTGTAGGGAAAATGAGTGAACAAGAGAGAGAGAGAGCAAGATTGGCGTGTTGTGTACAAGTCTTTACCATGCACTATTTATAATATGGCTCTGGAAGCCTATATTGCTCAGAAATGTGAAAAATTGTCAAGATTTATTTCTCAATACATTCCCTTATAGAAAGAAGTATTTTGATATGTTTATGACTTACAGCTATTTTTCTTCATTTTGCTGTGCTTGCTTAGCCCTGGACTATAGCAGAGCACAGCTTTTACTTTGAACTCATTCATAATCTCTCTCTGTGTGTATCTCTCTCTGTGTATCATCTATCTATCTATCTGTATCTCTCTCTCCTGAACAAACACTCTTCCTCAGAGCTATAACCCCAGACATACTTATTTATTCTGATATATAATTTATTTTTCGTCCATTATAATTTAGTTGTTATGTTAAAATCTCTTTATTTAAACCCAGAACATAAATATTTTTCTGTTTTCTTCTAAAGTTTCAGAATGGTACATTTCATATTAAATATAAGAACAGCATGAACAGATTTAAGTTATTTGTTTTGTAAGTGATATGGGTCAGAAATATTTTGTTGGCAGCTTATTGTCTCAATTTGTTGGAATTCTTGTGCATGAAAATTTCTTAAGCTTAGATATGCAAGTTTATTTTCAGGCTCTATTTGATTTCATTGCTACATTGCTACTATATATATATATATATATATATATATATATATATATATATATATACACACACACATATATACACACATATCAATGCTTTTATTGATACCACTTCAGTTTCATGCAATAATATTTTAATAGTTTTAAAACAAATACTGTGAATATAACATTATTGTTTTCTTTTCTTTTTTTGGTATATTCTCATTTCTTTAAAGTTTCTGTTCCTGTGTCATTTTCCTTTTTATCGTATGTATATGTGTTCATGCGTGTTCCTGTGTATGGGTCAGTACGTGTGTGAGTGAGTGTGTGTGTGTGTGTGTGTGTGTGTGTGAGTGTGTGTGTGTGTGTGTGTGTGTGTGTGTGTGTACATGTGCATATGTTTGTTAGCCACTGTCCACCTTGGTTTTTGTAGACAGAGTCTCTCACACAGCCTAGAACTCTCCTGTGCTGGGATTACGGTCAGGAAACAGTGCACACCTTGCTTCTTTGTTTTACTTCCTTCAAAATTTTCAGTAAGCTTACTGATAGCTACAGATAATTGTCAAGATATTTCTGGAGCCACACACTTAATTGAGAAGTGTTTTGGTATAATAGCATACAGAATTGTTCTTCTGTAGATTGTGTTGTGATTCTCAGTGAAAGCAATCAGGTTATGATGGGTTTTTGTTGTTGTTGGAGACATTTCTACATAGATTTTGCTGTTGTGGTAGACACAGTCATTCTCTTTGAGTGGTCAGTTAATTCTTTAGTGAGATCTGCTAATTTATCTCTTTCAAGGAATAGCTCTGTTTCACTGACAGGCACCTGCAGTACATTTTTAATGCTCGTAGAGTTTCCAATGCTGTGACCTTTTTATCCTCAATATTAGTATATGTAATTATCTCTTTATTTTATTGTTTGGTGAGTTTGGTTAGAATTTCAACAATTCAATCTTTTTTTCAATTAGACCATTTTTAATTCACTTGATTATTATTTCATTTTCCAGTTTTCTATTTCATTTACATACTATTACTGACACATTAGTGTACTTATTATTTCTTTTCTCTGCTTGCTTTGAACTTAATTTGTTTTTCATTTTTAATTATTTATGGTAGTAACCTTCATTACTGAATAATATTTTTATTATAAGACATAATATTTTAAATATACTTTGAATGTTATAGCCCACATATTTTTATATACTCTCTTTTCATTTTGATTTTGGCAAAAATGTTTTGTGGTTTCCTTATATGGCATGTGGATTACTTAGAGTATGTTAGTATTAAAATATTGGTGCATTTACCAATGATTCTGTCAGTTCAGAAAGGGTAGCTGACAATCCCAATGATGATGCCTGAGGTTGTTCTCTGGCCTTTGCATGTGTGTATATGCACACACAAGGCACACTCTCAAATAAGAATCAAATTTAAACCTGTAGGTTAATGATGTTAGAGCACTTGCCTACTGTGTTCACAGCTCTGGTTTTAATTCCTATCCTAAGAAAGGAAATCAGCTGGGCAGTGGTGGTGCATGCCTTTGATCCCAGCACTCGGGAGGCAGAGCCAGATGGATCTCTGTGAGTTCGAGGCCAGCCTGATCTAACAGGGCAAGTTCCAGGACAGGCACCAAAGCTCCACAGAGAAAGAAAGGAAGTCAACAAGGAAGGGAAATATAAAGGAAGAGAATGAGGGTAGGAGAGAAATCAACTTTTCTAGGATGTACTCTGAATTTTGTCTCATTTTATTAAAGACAAGCTAAAAAATCTTTTTTTAATGTAGGCATGGTGATTCATGCCTAGGGCCTCAACTTCTCAGGATGCTAAGACAGTAGTATAACACATTTAAAGCTATCATGGGTTATACAGGAAAAATAAGAAAACCTTATTTCATAAAATAAAACTGAAAGAAAAACAACGAAGTTATGCTATTAACTTTGACATACTATTAATGTCTGTTGTAAAAATCACTGTGTGGAGGATTTTGGCACTTAGGTGATGCTTTCTCGGAGGGTTCTGTTTTTAAATGCAATATACTTCTTTGAGTATGATGCACGCATGTTCTACAGAAGAGTGAGCCTGGAAGGTTCTGCAGTTCATCTACACAATCAGGAAACCTTGTCTCAACTGTCTCCTCCAAATTCCTGTCACATTCTGAACAACCCTAGGACCTTCTCATGTTTGAGACCAGAGGAGTGACTTTACTCACCTCTATCCCTACTTCTGCACCAGTGTATTTTACCACAAGGTGTGTCCAGATGAGGAAAAGGAAAGGTTAATGATGCATTTTTACATGCATGCATTTGTGCATCCATATATACACAGGGATTTTCTTTTTTTAAGTTTCTTTTTTTATTTTATAATTTAATTTAATTTTGCATATCAGCCACGGATTCTCCTGTCCTCCCTCCTCCCTCCCCCCTCCCCTTAGCCCACCCCTCATTCCTATCTCCTCCAGGGCAAGGACTCCCCTGGGGATTCAGCTCAGTCTGGTAGATTCAGCCGAGGCAGGTTCAGCCCCCTCCTACCTTCACCCAGGCTGAGCAAAGTGTCCCTGCATAGGCCCAGGCTCCAAACAGCCAGCTCATGCACTAAGCAGATGTAGAGATCCATGGCCAGGCCCCAGGTGGAGCTCCAGGAGTTCAATAGGCGAGAAAGAGGAGGGATTGTATGAGTGAGAATTGCGGAGACCATGGTTGGAAAAAGCACAGGGACAAATAGCCAAACTAGTGGAAACACATGAACTATGAACCAATAGCTGAGGGATTTTCAACATCCTCTCAGTAACCCTATTTCCTAGTCATCTCACCAGAAAGCAAACATTACTTCACTTTCTACTTTTTATTTCCACTGCATAGTGTTGCAGTTCAGCTCCCCTCATGTCAAATGTAGAATGAGAAGAAGGAAAAGAAAGTACCGTAAGCTCCCTCACAATGAGTGTGCTTCAGGTTTTTCTTTTTTCTTTTTCTTTTTTTTCCTTCCTTCCTTTCTTTCTTTCTTTCTTTCTTTCTTTCTTTCTTTCTTTCTTTCTTTCTTTTTTTTGTTTCGTTTCTATAATGCCTGCCAACATTTACCATTGAGGAATGATTTGCTTTTTGTATTACTGTCCAGATATACTAGTTGCAACCCATGAGAGAGATTGGCAGCAGTGGGCCTATGGCGTATTGCCCAGCAACAGAAGTCTAGGAACAGGATATTAAACTTACAAATTAAATACAGTGGCTGTGTCTAGGAATGAGATGCTGGCTAACCAATAAGGAAAAAAATTAAATGGCTGCACATACTTCTATTTCATTTTATCCCTCTTAAAAATAGCATTAAATGCAAGGAGTATGATACAAAATAATTTGGATTTGGCAATGGCATTACTTGGAAGCAAATAGCATTTAGAATACTAAAAACTAGTGAATATATTTCATTATCCTTGAGTAAACTTAGACTAAGGTAAGATGAAGCATTATTATAGACCTTAAAATGGTAGAGAAATGTACCATGCCAAAAAATGTTTCAAACCCTGATAACAGTTAAATAAATAAAGACAGCACAAGTATGCCTTTTATAGTTATAAAACAGCACAGAAATATCATTGATTGTAATCTTACTGATGAAGGATAGCATATAATCTGTTGTGGGTTTTTACAATATGGTTATCAACCTATTAATTAATAATCTGACATATATAAACATGTATAGGTTCTCATGCATGTTCATATGTGCTGCACACATAAAAAGTGGCAGGTGTGGCTTATGATGATTACTCCCAAAGAAATAAACTATTAATTGAAATCAGTTATATTACTATTCATAACTAAGGACTATCGTTAACTAATTTATAGTTAGATGTATTTTTATGTTTTGTAAAGTGTATGATATTCTGCCTCTATGTATGTGTATACCAGTTCCATGCCTGGTGCTCATGCAGCCAAGAAAAGAAAGTTGGATACCCTAGAACTGGAGTTACATATGGTTATGACCTCCCCAAATGAATGCTGGGAAACAAGCTTGGATCATTTGTAAGAGTAGAAAGTGCTTTCACCAATGGGTCATCTCTCTAGCCCACAATTTATAACCATCTACAGAATCAGGAAAAGGGTAGCTGACAATCCCAATGATGATGCCTGTGGTTTTATATTGTACTTTTTCTAGAAAACATTTATAATGAATTTTATGCTTAAGATTGAAAAATAAGTAACTTATATTAGATGGTAACACAGAAACATATAACACGAAATGTGTAATTTCTATCAGAATATATATAGATATTTCTCTAGAAAATGTCGGAATTTGGTACAAATAGACTTTTATATTTAGAAAATTATTTGGGAGACATTTGGTGTTACTGTACAATTAACTTCTTCTGGAACTGGTAGGTTCAAGCACATCAAAGTGGAAATATGACTGAAGCTACCTAGTGGTCACCTGAATAATTTAGTGCTTCCTCTCATTTTGTGCATCAGTTAACCAGGTACATTATTTTATGCGCCCTATTATCCTATGAAAGACTTGAGACATCTATAAGCATGCATATATTTATTTATTATCACTTTATTACTGTAGCACTTCATGTTCCAAACAATTTGATAAATTATCAACAAAATTTATGTCAACGTAATAGTAGACACAAAAGCATGTCAAGGCAATTGAGATTATAGCGAGGATAGACTCTTAATAACATTAAAATAATCTAGAACTTCTGTGAGCATTTTACCCATAAAACAGTCAGCTCAGTCATACATTGCCCAGGATACAAACTCTTATCAGTTTTATTGGCTTTTTGTTTGGAGACTATGACTAACTCCATGAAGTCAGAATGAGGGAAATGTTTGTTCAACACAGCTGGGGTCTGCATATTAGGGCAAGTAATTTAGTAAGCACATCTACGTCTGTCTCTGTCTACTGATTTCATTTTGATGTAATATTAGACTTACTCAGACTGCTGTTTGCTAGTGTAGGTCAACTCTTCTGCATAATCATCAAGGCCTTTCTTAGACAGCTGGGCATTAAGCAAAGTGATGCTGCTTTCATTGTAATTTGGATAAGATAAAGTCAATAAGAAGCCAGCCTTTTCTGGATGATAAAGGTCCCTGTGAAGACAGGAATCCACAGATGTCAACTAAATCAAGGGTGGAGATCCTCAGAGTTATACCCAAGATTATTAATAAGACCCACAGTCCATCTCAGATGCAGACTTTCATGTAACTTAGATTTACAAGTCAAGGTTCCTTTCAGAACCTCAGTCACCTACAGCTAGGCTAATTATTGAGCTCATTTATTCAAGATATTTATCCTGAAAACCAACAAGTAGATATTTATATTCAGGCATCTAAGTTGTTGCTGAAAACATAGACTCTGTTATCCAAGATATAAAAAAAGAGAACATTGAAGGTTTCATAATTTCTAAATTTTTCCCAAACACTGAAAATTTAAGCATCAGTAAAGTGACTAGGAAATACTGAAAATCACAGACATCCAGTTGGGGTGGTAGCCACCTTGCCAGCTGCCGTGGTGGACCCCAGTCCTCTATTCTGCTGATTAGCTCCATAGAGATTGTGTTTGTACCCACACTGCTTGCCTGCAGCTGGAGCTGTTTTCTTACATTTTCCAATTTAAAGCAATACAATGCCATCCTATCTGCCTGGCCAAAGAACAGCAAAGGATCCAGGTGAATCGGTAAACTCAGTGCATGGTAAGAAAAATGTCCGAATCTTAGAGCTTATTTAGATGAGTCTCTAGTGTTAATATCAACCTCGGTTCTTCTAATATTTCAGGGACATCCATAAATACTTTGCAAGCTATTAATAATACATTGTCTAATATGCCAACCATTTTCTTATGGTGCTCCTTGATTTGTTTGTAGCATGTAAAATTGATTAACAGTGCTATGCTCAGACCCACAATGTCCCAGATAGAGCAGATGAATCCTGACTGTTTTACTGTACTGAAAGTCTGTGAGGAGCTAGGGATAAATTGCAGAGTCATCATGATGTGTGGATGGCTGCCTGTCTACTACCATTTAGGTCATTCTACTTAGCCATGGATATTTGCTAACAAAATTCACCTTTCTATATTTGACAATTTGAAAAAAAAGATATTAAAGGTATGCTCAATATCAATATCATAAGAGGCATCATTAATTAGAAAGGTTTAGGCTCTGCTTGTAATATTAGAAAAGTCAGCAAAATGATGAGTCAAAAATGGGTAGTTAGCAGTCATCAAAATGTGAGTACAAGGGTAGCAATATGAGTATCAGCAGGTCCACAGGTATGATTGTGAATAGGAAAAGAAAAGCCCAGGTTTTTCTTCTGGTATGGTGGCTGTGTGACTTATGGAGGCTGGGACAGAAGAATGCCAGGTACCTGCAGTGGACTACTACAATTATATTTGTCCTGAGTGGTCTCTTATGCAAATTATGTGGATCCTAGTTAATCCCTATAGTGCTAACATTATAGATGCCCACTTTTGAACATGACTGTATGTGTGTATGTTTGTGTGTATGCATGTGTGTATGTGTGTGTGTATGTGTGTGTGAGAGAGAGATGAATGTGTGTGAGTGTAGGCTCAAGCATTTGATGGAAGGTGTGTGGAGTATGATGACAAACTAGGATGTCAGTCATTGCCTTCCACTTTGTCTGAGACATCTTTGATGTCCTCTACTATGCATGACAGACTTGTGGAAATCCTCCTGTCTGTGCCTGCCATTCACAGTTGAAAACCCAGGATTACAGATGCTCCCTATTGTACACACCATTCTGTAGGATCTGGAAATCCAAACTCAGGTGCTCATTCTTCTAGAGTAAGCACTTTACCCTCTGAGCATCTTCCCAGCCCTGGATCCTCTCTTAATGATAAGCTCTGACAGAGTTAACTTACCAAACTACCCAACTAGAATGGAAACCATATCTATAAAAGTGCAAGACTTTCTCACTGTAGTGTATCTAGGGAGGGGCCAACACAGAAGTAGTACACAGATAGGGCATTATATATTTCTTCAAAAAGTGAAACAATGACATCAGTTTCTCATATCAGGGGAATTGTAATGTAGTTCTCTATAATACTTATTTTCTAGTAACCAAGGTGTAGGTAGAAGATGTTCCTTCCAGCAATGTAAGGAAAGTATGTTGAGCTTCAGGGACATGGTACATCACTAAAGAAGACAATATGAAAGATGAACTGATAACAAAAGTCCTTGATCTTGGGAACAAAAGTATTCTATATTGTCTTCCCTTGCTAGTTGATGAATGAAGGGATGTTTACTCCAATTCCATGGTTTTAAGATTTATAAAGGTTAGTTGTGTTGCTTAAGGAAACAAAACTAAATAACAAAATTAAGATTTATAGCCATACCAAATTGATTTCAATGTCTTGACCTTGAGCCCCAGGTGGTATTGACTTATTAACTTGATTTTTATGGGTGTGGTCCTCATTGCTTCTGGCTTTCTAAATATTTAATGATATTACATGAACATTTAATATTTTCAAATACAGTCTTATAATTTTCATGAACTATTGTACCTAATTCTCACAACAGTCCTGCACATTAGGTTTATTCATCACCAGGTGCAGAGACTAAGGAATAAAATTGAACAGTTTTAATGGTGATAACGCAGCTTTGAAAGTAATTGAGTTGGCATATGCAATTCAGTCCTCTCACTGCAGGACAAATTCTTTTAGAAATCACTGAGATTTTAGTATATTGTCTGTTTCATGGTTGTAGCTGTTGCTGAGAAAAAGTTGGGAAAGAGAAAAGGTAGGCATTCATTTAAGCATTTGAGCTAAATATAACCTTGGTTTGCCATGATCAGAAGGTTAGAATTGTGTAAGCTGTATACACAGTTGTCTAGGTTGAGTATTTATTAGGCACAGGGGAATCAAATGAAAAGTTTCATAAAATTGGAGTGCTGATAAATAACAGTGAGCAAATGATGCCATTGTGTGGGGTGACTATGTGGAGTCTAGAAGGAGGTATTACAGAGATAACAGAAAGATAATAATTTGGAACAAAGTGCTAGGAATATCAGGTTAGAAAATAATCAGATTTAAAAAAAAATTGTTTGTGGTTATTGTGAATGGTGTTGTTTCTTTGATATCCCAGAGATTCAAGGATGGTTCAGTCATTGAAATCCAATATATAAACAAAGTGACAGAATAAGAAAAAAAGGTGATATTCTCATTAGTTCCTGAAAAAGCCTTTGACAAAATCTACCACCCCTTCATGATAAAAGTCTTGAAGAAAATAGGCATGCAAGTGATATACCTAAACATAACAAAGGACATTTACAGCAAGCCTATAGCCAACTTCAAATTAAATAAAGAGAAACTCACAGAAATTTCATTAAGATCAGGAATAATTGTGTTGGTATTTTGATGGGGATTGCATTGAATCTGTAGATTGCTTTTGGTAAGATTGCCATTTTTACTATGTTAGTCCTGTCTATCCATGAGCATGGGAGATCTTTCCATTTTCTGACATCTTCAATTTCTTTTTTCAGGGATTTAAAGTTCTTGTCATATAGGTCCTTCACTTGCTAGGTTAGTGTTACCCCAAGGTATTTTATGTCATTTTTGGCTATTGTAAAGGGTGATGTATCTCCGATTTCCTTCTCAGTTTTTTTGTCCATTGTATATAGGAGGGCTAATGATTTTTTTGAGTTGATAGGATGGCCAAACACCCTAATAGTCGTGCTAGAGACCCCATCCAACGACTGAAGGATCTGGATGCAGAGATCCACGGGCTAGGCCCCAGGTGGAGCTCTGGGAGTCCAATTAGTGAGAAAGAGGAGGGTTTATATGAGCAAGAATTGTTGAGACCAAGGTTGGATAAAGCACAGGGACAAATAGCCAAATGAATGGAAACACATGAACTATGAACCAATGGCTGAGGGGTCACCAACTGGATCAGGCCCTCTGAATGGGTGAGACAGTTGATTGGCTTGATCTGTTTGGGAGGCATCCATGCAGTGGGACCGGGTCCTGTGCTCATTGCATGAGTTGGCTGTTTGAAACCTGGGGCCTATGGAGGGTCGCTTGGCTCAGCCTGGGAGGAGGGGACTGGACCTGCCTGGACTGAGTCTACCAGGTTGATGTCAGTCCTCGGGGGAGGCTTTGCCCTGGAGGAGGTGGGAATAGGGGGTGGGCTGGGGGGAAGGTGAGGGGGGCGGGAGGGGGGAGAACAAGGGAATCTGTGGCTGATATGTAGAACTGAACTGTATTGCAAAATAAAAATAATAATAAAAAAAAGATCAGGAACAAGACAAGGCTGTCTGCTCTCTCCATATCTACTCAATATAGTACTTCTTTCAAGTTCTAGCTACATCAATAAGACAACTGAAGGGGATACAACTTGGAAAGGAAGAAGTCAAAGTATCCTTCTTTGAAGACAATATGATAGTATACTTAAGAGACCCTAAAAGTTCTAACACCTTCAGCAATGTGTCTGGATACAAGGTTAACACAAAAAATCTGTAGCCCATATCTTGGAGTAACTCTAACCAAGCAAGTAAAAGATTTGTAGAACAAGAATTTCAAGTCTTTGAAGAAAGAAATTGAAGAAGGTATCAGAAGATGGAAAAATCTTTGATGCTCATGGATTTGTAGAACTGACATTGTAAAAATGGCTATCTTATAAAAAACAATGTACAGATTCAACACAATCTCCTCAAAAGAAAAATACTCAATTTTATACAGAAAAACAAAAAACCCAGGATAGATAAAATACTCTTGAACAATGAAAGAACTTCTAGAGAGATCACCATCTGTGATGTCAAACTATGCCACAGAGCTATAGTAATAAACACCACATGGTATTGGCATAAAAACAGACACATTGATTAATGGAATTGAATAGAAGACCCAGACATAAATCCACACACCTATGGACAACTGATTTTTTTAAAATAAAAAATCCAATAGCACACTTTGGGATAAGGACAGTATCTTCAAAAATGGTGCTGGTCTAACTGGATATCTGCATGTAGAAGAATTCAAATAAACCCATATTTATCAACCTGCATGAAAATCAAGTTCAAGTGGATTAAAGCCCTTAACATAAACCCAGACACACTGAATCTGTTAGAAGAGAAAGCAGGGATTATCCTTGAACACTTTGACACAGGAGACAATTTCCTAAACAAAATACCAATAGAGCACTCACTAAGATCTATAATTAATAAATGGGATCTCATTCAGTTTAAAATCTTTTGAAAGGCAAAGGACACCATCAAAATGGCAGCCTACAGAATAAGAAAAGATTTTCACTAATTCCACATCAGATAGGAGGCTAATATCCAAAATATATAAGGAACTCAAGAAACTAGACATCAACAAACCAAACAATCCAACTAAAAATAAATGGGGTACAAACCTAAACAGAGAACTCATATTAGAGGAATCTGAAATGACTGAGAAACACTTAAAGAAATGTTCACCATCCTTAGCCATGAGACAAATACAAATCAAAACAACTTTGAGATTCCAGCTTGTACCTGCCAGAATGGCTAAGATCAAGAACACAAATAACAGCTCCTGCAGGCAAGGATGTGGAGCAAGGGGAACAATCCTCCATTACTGGTGGGAGTTCAAACTCATACAGCCACTATGGAAATAAAAATGATGGTTCCTCAGAAAATCGGGAATTCATCTACCTCAATATCCAGCTATACCACTGTTGGACATATACCCAAAGTACACTCCATCTTACCACAAGGATACTTGCTCAACTATATTCATGGCAGCTTTATTCATAATAGTCAGAAACCGAAAACAACCTAGATGTCCCTCAACCAAAGAATGGATAAAGAAATTGTGGTAGAGCTTGAGAGATAGCTCAGTGGTAAAGAGCACCAGCTGCCCTTCCAGAGGTCCTGAGTTCTATTACCAGCAACCACACTGTGGCTCACATCCACACATAGTAGGATCTGATGCCCTTTTCTGGTATAAAATCTTATGTATAGATAGAGCACTGATATATGTTATATATATATATATATATATATATATATATATATATGTTTGAAATATATATATATGTTTGAAAAATAAAAAATTGATATATTTACACATTGAAGTATTACTTGGATGATAGAAAAAAATGAAATTTGCAGGCAAATAAACATAACTAGAAATGTTATCCTGAGCTAGGCATCTCAGACCCAGAAAGACAAACATCATATATGCTCACATATAAATGGATATTAGCTGTTAAGTAAAGAATTATCATCCTACAACCTACAGATCTAGTGAAGTTAGATAATGAGGAGAGCTCTAAGTGGGATACATGGATCTCCCTGGGAAGGGAAATAGAATTGTTTGGATGGGGATGGGAACAGAAGGGATCAGGTGGGGGAGGGAGGGGTAGAGGGAGAGAGTATAGGAGAAACAACTGAAATAGGTGGAATTTTATGGGAAAATGTGGAAATCTAGTGCAGTGGAAACTTCCCAGAACCTATGAGGTTGACTCTAGTGAGGACTCCTAGTAATGGAGAATATGGAGCCTGAACGAACCATCTTCAGTAACCAAGGTAAACTCCCAGTGGTGGGACTGGGACATCAACCTAGCCACAAAATCTGTGACCCACAACCTGCCTTGCCTACAAGATGTGCTGGGGCACTGATGGTTCAGAGCTTGTGGGAATGTTCAACCAATGAGTGATCTAACCTGATCCTCACACCATGAGGGAGAACCCATGCCTGAGACTGCCTGGATGGCAAGACACAGAAGCTAGATGGTTCAGAAACCTCGAGTAGAATCAAACAGGACTGTCAAAAAATAAAAAGCCAATGAAATGGCTCCTAATGATATTCTGCTACACTCATTGATTGGTACCTAACTCAGTCATCATCAGACAGGCTTCATCCAGCAGCTGATGGGAGGAAATACAGAGAGCCACAGCCAAACATGTAGGCAGAGCTCAGGAAACTCTGCAGAAGATGAGGAAGAAGGATTGTAAGAGACAAAGCAGTTGAGGACGCCAGTAGAACAACTAAGCAGGACGTATAAGGGCTCACAGAGACTGAATGCTATGGTTCTAAAGCTTGGGGTTCTTGTTGGACTCATACCAATGGGAGTGGGGATGTCTCTTATTCTTTTGCCTGTTCATGGGACCTATTTCTTCCTACCGGGTTGCCTCATCCAGCCTTGATATGAGGGTATATGCCTACTCTTGTTATGCCAAGTTTGCTTGATACCACTATTCTATTCTGAAGTGAAACAGAGGAATAATAGATCTTGGTGAGAATAGAGATGTTGGGTGTTGGGAAGAGGTAATGGACAAGAGACTGGGTAGGATGTATTGTATAAGAGAAAAATAAATAAAATAAAATAAAATAATCAGATGCTATGTATTTCTAAATGAAAACTAGAATTGGATATGGAAGAAGGAAGAATGAAAGTCAAAGAGCAAACATAAAGAGGACAAGGCTGCAGGAAAAACAAATGGAAAAAGGAAGTTTGCTTTCAGACATCTTCATGTCTATAACACCCTCATGGAGATATTCAAAGGTCTGTCCAGGTTATTCTAGAAAAAAACAAAAGAAAGAATGAAACACCCTATCAGTATTTCTTACATGCCTAGACTCTAGTCCTATAACTTCCTACTGGCTCTCTTCTGCATGCACCATGATTTATTAGCATTGAAATTAAAATGACATTCTCAAAGATGAGGACACTTGTAGAAAATAGAGTGAAATAGAAAAAGCATGTCTTCAGTGATAGTCACAATATCATACTAAGTTACAGGTTTATTTTTAGTCATCTGTCTAAGATTGTCTAAGATGTTATCATAAGGATACATTAGATAAAGGAAATTACCTGATTTTCTGTACTGCTTTTTGGCGTTTCTGAATGTCTAAAATTTGTTGAGTAGAAAATTTTACGAACACGTTTCCACATATAGACAAACAATTTAAATGCGGTCTGACCTCTTTAAGAGAAGAGTGACATTTAGTGCTCTGGTGTGAATAGCTTGACACCAAAGTTAGTACTTTAGCTTCTTGCATGAGCATTCTCCTATGTGGTCAGCTCATAGAGTTTATAAACTCAGTGCCAAGGCATCTTTAGATGATCTACTCATAAACCAAATCTCTCTATTATATTCCTGCAAAATAAACTTACTTTCTGAATATTTCAAAGGCAGGTTATATATAATTCCTGATGAATATATTGTTTATATGTAATATAAGTACACTGTAGAAGAGCACGCTCAAAGTCAACACTAGAACATTAGTCCCAAGATAAATACTACAGTGCTTGAAGGTCTAAGATCAATACTATGGAACTACAGACCCAAGGTCAACACTGTACTATTACAGATCCAGGATTAACACTGGGAAACTGCAGGCATATGGTCAACATTGTGCAATTATAGACCCAAGGACAACACTGTGGAACTGCAGATTCATGGTCAACATTGTGCAATTACAGACCCAAGGTCATCAGAGCTGCAGACACAAAGTCAACACTTTGGACCTACAGTCCCAAGGTCATCAATATGGAACAGCAGGCTTAAATTGGGTCAACACTATGATATTACAGACCAATATCAGAACCGATGAACTAACTGTATAAAGTAAGTTGAAAGCAGAGAAGTGAACACTGTGAAACAATTCCATATAAATCAAGCAGAGAAATCAAGCCCATCATATGTAGAGGTATTGGGTCCTTCTGATATAATGATCCTAGCATGAGACATTTATTTATTTATTTATTTACTTATTTACTTATTTATTTATTTATTTATTTATTATTTTTTTAATTTTTTATTATTTTTTGATTTTTTGAGACAGAGTTTCTCCATGTAGTTTTGGTGCCTGTCCTGGATCTCGCTCTGTAGACCAGGCTGGCCTCAAACTCACAGAGATCTGCCTGGCTCTGCCTCCTGAGTGCTGGGATTAAAGGTGTGCACTACTGCTGCCCTGAGAAAAGTCATTTTAAATAGGGACATGTGTGCCCACCCCTCGCTTTGTCTATCATTCCACTGTAACAATAGACACCAAAGGGTTAATTTTTTCAGGAAGCTGAATGATGTGAGAGGGGGTAGGGCTGAAACCCTGGCACTACCCAGATGAAGAACTTACCTCCTAGGAAGAGATTCCATACATTCTTATCACTTTATGAACCACCATGTAGGACAGACCAGAGCTTAGATAATGATGTCTAAATCATGAATAAGAACATTTCTTGACTGGGACTGCTGAGTTATAAATAACTCTTACCTTCCATTTAAACCTAAATCTCAGGTTAGTATCCTAAAGACAAACTTGGGAGTCACTGGATCCTTCTCTTTTCCCCTTAGCTGATGTGCTCACATAGAATAAATCCTCTTTCTCTGCTCTCCACTAAAAATAGTAATTAAAAAAAAAAAGAAAAAGAAAAACTTACACAGAGACTAGTATTGTCTTTGTTCCAAATTTTATAGGCAGTAGTTGTTTTTGATGGTGTAGTTAAACTCCACAGGAGGCAGTTTAAATGGCAAAATTAAATGTAATTTGGTAAAGATGTACATCAAGTATTTTCTTAAACATTGTGAATTTGCACATCTCCTTGCTAAATTGTGCTTCTTCATTAGTGGAGACTAGAGCTTGTTTCAAATTGTTAATGAATTATGATACATCCATTATTTATGGAGCTTACCAGTTAAAATGACATTCTGAAGGTCACCTCATGGGTTTAAATCTCAACTGAGCTTGTTGAGTAGCTAAACAATGTCACCAACTGTAACTATAGAAACCTGGTATTTGTCCATCCATGACCTATGTTCTGTTTGCTATGGAGATGTTTTCCAGTGTTCTTGGCTACCTCTTTGAGAGGCATTTCTGAGACAAGTTTTAATGATTTTTCTGTGTGCTTGGATGCCTGCGGTACCTAGAACAGGATGTGCCCATGGTTGCAAAATAAACACTATGCCTGACTCACCAACCTTGTCTCATGCTAATCCTCATCTTCCTGCATGTGAGCCAGTGCACTGACTCCCAAACAAATCAGTTCTTCATTTATGATATTTACTAAGACTCCCCATGGATTAAATGAGAATTAGAGGAACTTTGGATTTTACTGACAAAGAAAATAACTGAATCATGACTTCTACATTTCTACTGTATGATGATGCAAAGCAGCACATATTCAGTAGAAACTATCATTAAGATTTTCATTTTTTCTGGGATAGTAATATGCAGTAGGAGACTTTCACAACGCTGGAACCTGGCAGTGAGCCGAAGCCTTCAGTTAGTGACTACATCACAAGGGGAACATGCATTACTCTACAGCTTACCGCATTGCTAAAGTGTAACACCCTAAAGGATAGTTAAATTCAATTCATCTTCCACTTTGAGTATTTTTTTTTTATTTCTTATGAGGTTTATCAGCACATACCCCATTAAGATGAGGGGTGTGTCTACAGTGAACATAACATCCTGGGAGAAGAAACAGAAAACAATGGATTTCATGTGCCACCATTCTCCTAGTATTATCCCCTTAGAGCAATCCTGGGAGGGGCCACTGCGTTACAGACAAGAGAATGGAGGGCATACATACTAAACCAGCCCTCCAACATTAAAGAACCATTTATTGATGACACTCAACTGTCAGCCTCACTGTGTAGCTACCAGTCTGTGCCATCACAGAACTATCTAGTGAACTGAAAGTGTCATGGCAAGCCTTAATTGTGGCCTTCATGGCATGAGGATACACTATGTGATCACTTGGACATGTGTATATTTTACATTAAAAAGAGTAAGAAAATAATACTGGTTGAGGAGACTGATATACCCTGACTAAGTAAAACAGTTTCGTGCCTCCAATACTACAGAAGAAAAGGGAAGTAGTGAAAATGCTGGAGACCACTGGACAAGATGCATAGGCCATATTGGGCTGTTTTTTGGGATCTTAGTGCTGCTTATTGATTGCTTGGTAAAATGTTAACATTAAGTGAAATGGGAGAGGTAAATGGGGTATTTCAATGTGTTGCATTTGCCCCTAATCTATAGAATACATTACATTCATTTAAATTGCATTTTAAATTGTGATTTTATCTAGTTGAAAAATAAAGTTACTTGTATACAGGGCTTTAGTATATATAGACTCTTCAGTTATTTCTAGAAACATTGCTCTTTTTTCCTCTCTTCTCACAAGGCACTTCGGGTTTACCTCGGCATAATACCTGCCCTAATGAGTATATTTATTTGTGTATAATTAACAAATGACAGTCAATTTTAGAACATGTTTTCGTCCTCTAAAAATGGAGGCTGTAGCCATTATTCCATACCCCCTGATTTCCTCCCTCTACAGCTCTATACCTCTGTTAATTCATGCTCTGTTTCTGGGATGTTCTATTCTGCACATTTCTCATTCATATAGTACACAGTCATTGTCATAGCCTTCTTTCTTTAGCATAATGCTTTTAAGGCTCATTAGTCTATCAGCACTTTATTTTACAGATGAATGATACTGTATTGTTCAGATTTACCATTTTTTTGTTTATATAGAAGTCTCTAGATGAATAGGAGTTTTCCATTTTCATGGCTGTCATGGATAATGCTACCATAGATAGTGGGATAACAGTTTCTGAATCAACCAATGTTTTCATTTTTCTTGGCCATATTATTGATTTTAGCCCAATTATTTCTACCTCAAATTCTGAGGCAGTTCTTTCAGAGAGAAAAGAAGCTAAAAATTCTAATTATTTTCAATGCCCAGTGTATTTGTGACACTCTACAAATATCATTTATATATGAGATATGTGTATAAAAGAGAGGTTTTGTAATGTGCATGCTCTTTACAAGAGCACGATCAACTGTGTCTCCTTCAAAGAAGCCTTTATTGAAGTTACTCAGTAGATTCCCAACTTCCCTTTAGAAATCCTTTCTGACTGGTGTTTTATGAATTGTAGTAGCAAAATTAACTATTTGTCATGGCCTTTGCCTTCAGTGTGAGGTCCTGTTGAAATAAAATTACTTCTGGAAGTTTCTAAAACTCAGATGTTTTTCCTGGGAACTTTCCCTCCATGATGAATTGTCAGAGTACTGACTGCAGTTAGAATGGTGGACTCACAGAGCACAAAGCCCAGTTCCCTGTCTTAGAATCTGTCTCACAGTACAGGTTATCAATGTGTTTGCCAGACTGACATGAATTAATATCACTGAAAAACAGCACCTTTGCAGAGGATTTGTGTATCTTTGAAATTACTGAAGACATAATCCCCTTCACTCATCACTTGTGACATTCAATGAGGCAGAAGAGGTTCTAGGTAGGCTGCCAGCTGGCTCTACCATAAATCATCTGCATCCTGCACCCCAGTTCTTCATGACCCTCTAAGGAGCTGTTTCTACTCCGATGGTGTTTTAAGTTGATGCTTGCTTCAAGAACAAGATCACCCCAGTTTACCTCAAACTTCTATCCTTCTTTGTAGACACTGTACAAATTCAGGTAAATGAGGAGGCCTCTTTGTGGAATGTTATAGAGAAGACTCACATTATGTAGTCATATGACAATATCATGAATAACTGAAACTTAATTGATAAAGCTCAAGAAGTAGGAAGGTCAGTAAGGCACTTACCACATGAGCAAAAGGACTAGAGGTTGGATTTCTAGAACACATGTAATGTTGCATGAGTATGCCTGTCTATCATTCTATATCTGGGAGGCAGAGACAGGAAATCCCCACAGCAGCCTGGCTATCAGAGCACCTAAAACAGTGGGGTATTGGGTCAGCAAGCTTTTCACAAGTGTGAAATGGAAAGTAAACAAGATAGTCATCCAGTGTCAACCTTGGGCCTCCATGTACACATGCATACATCAGAATGTACACTCATATGCATATATGTAAACACACACTCCTGCTGTTTGTTTACACACAATACAAATAAATCGCATGAAATTCAATAATTCTGAGTCTGACTGTTGTGCTATTTTAAATGTGGTTGATTTGTCAGAGCTGAGTTTCTAATAGAAGAATCCAGGCCCTCTCTGTCATACCTAGCTCCCTCGGCACTGAGGCATTTCAGTTCTCCTATTTATTTCAGGTCACCTGGGTCTTGGGTCTTCATTTGGCATAATGTTATAAATTTATAGAAGCAGGGAGCCTAGAATATCTCAAAATATCATCAGATTCAAAAAAGGGTACTCAAGGCAATGAGAGAGAAAATGTACCTATATACTAGAGTCCAGTATTTACAAGTGAAATTTCTTGTTAAAATTTAGCCTGGAATAATCTAAATCTTAGGTGTGTACTGCGGACCCACCATCATGCTGAGATTTTCTTTTCTTTTGTTTGCCTTGTCTTGTCTCCTCTCCTCCCCTCCCCTCCCCTCCCCTCCCTTCCCCTTCTCTCCCCTCCCCTCCCCTCCCCTCCCTTCTCCTCTCCTCTCCTCTCCTCTCTTCTCTTTTCCTCTCTTCTCCTCCCCTCCCACCCTCCCCTCTCTCAGATTCTGGGGATTGAACTGGCATCCTTATGGTTGCAAATAAATTACTGGCTCAACTCTCATCCTATCTCTCCTAAACTGATTTTATTTATTTACTTAAGACAATAGAGACTTTTGTCTCACACCATCTTTAAGTAGACTGTAGTTATGAATTCATGTAAATATAATGTCATTACTATTTAAAATTAATAAATATGACACTTTCTATTTATAAATAAAACAATAATGGCTACACCATCTGAAAACTTTTGTGCAGAGATTAGAAGCAGACAGATATAATGTCCTGATTTTGTTCCTATGTTTTGACATGCAGCTTCCTTTTATTCATTTACCATAAGAAGAAGAAGCCCTCAAGAAGAGGGAAGGGTAGCATTCTTTAATAGCAAGTTTAAAATTAAAAGCATCTGGGATATTAATTCTTAAACAGTCTTTTGGTTTCCTGAGTAGCTTGCAAAGCATTATTTAGCTCTTAAATACCTTTTTTAGACTTTACAGGAATAGGAAACACTGTGCATCAACATTTTAATTTAGAAACTGTAGATGCTTTCAGATATACCACTTGAAACATTTTACTTGGAGTAAGAGCTACCTCACTGACATTTACATTGGGTGGGGATATGACATATATGTGCATTTTCATTTTCTTAGCCAAAGTGCTGAGATGTGATAAGTGCATTTTCAAACAAGAAAAGCTTCCCATTTCAGATTTCATGTCCTACATCAAATGATTCAGAAGTAAATCTTTCTACATGTAATTGTATAATCATTTTTATTGGAAATGAAAACATTAAATATGCACATTACTCTTCCTAATGATCCATGGCATGGTTCCCACATGAATCTTGGCATCTGATCTGAGGAAGCTAACTTGGAAAGAATTCCCGCTCACCCAGTAACCTCCCCATGCCATTGATACCATTTGCGGAAGAGTGTGCCTGGGGCTCTGGCTTCCTGCAAGATGCACAGTTGCTCTCAACCCAGTTCTCTGAGATTTCTTTATTGCTCTTCCCTTTATGAAAACTGAGACCCTAGATGTCTGTTTTATATTATAGCTGTCTTTGGCTCAAGCCATTTCTAGCATCTCCAAGCATCAACCTACTTCCTTCTGAGAATCTGCCTCCAGGACCTGCTGTCTGGCCTGTGACCCAGACTCCAATCTGTACCTCTCCAATTTTATGTAGCCAATCCTGCATCCAGGATCCCTTTCCCTCTGGTCTTCCTAGGGTAGGGTACAGCTGCCTTTTTTCTTGGGAGTCAATAACCAGGGGGTCTGGTACAGGAGCTGCAGGAAGCTTTGGGTTAATAATCCAGAGAGCTAGCAGGAGGCTTGGGACCTTAGTAGAGTTTCGAGCCAATGCCTTATACCCTCGCTCCCCTGGGTCACCCCTAATAACTCACCTTCAGCATGTCTGACTGCATGTCTGTACTCTACACATGTACCACCATTTTCCTCAATGCCATTCTCGACTCCAGCTTCAGCACCATTACTTGATCAATCAGTCGCTCACTTCCTTTATTTCCTTATTAGCAAAACTGAGGCCATGAAGGCTAAGTAGACCAGAGATTAGAAAATACTCAGAGGAGGGCTGGGAGCATGGCAGCTGGAGACAAGCTCACTGTTACTAGTGTCAGGGTTTCTGTCGAATTCCCATCCTTATTGCCCAGTATGCTGTCACCATCTTGCTGTGTCCACCCTTTCCTGGTTGTAGCAGCAGATCAGCCTGATTTATTGCAATAAGCCTAGCTGGAGTGACAAGGCTTTTATTCAGGACTCTTTCTTGAAAAAGCTAAAATATTCCCTATGAGCTTGGGGGAATGTGTATTTTTAGGCAGAAGCTTAGCTATCCTGGGTCCTTCTTTTTCCCTTTTTGACTCATGCCGCTGTTAAGAATAGTTGAAGTTGCCAGAAAACTGATTGTGGGATAACTGAGAGAGGTGAGATGGTGTTAAATTAAGAATCAGAGATGAGAAAAGATGAAAACCTTTATTTAGAATAAGGTTTGGGCTGAAAATGACTGTGAATTATTTTTTTTTCTTTTTTAATCCTGTGAGAAATACGGCCACAAGTTTGAAAAGGAACTATTTCAACATTTAGCCCAATCAAGAAAAGAGGGAGCTGGCCTCTTCTGAGACCTAAACACTTCTCTTCTCTGTAGGATGTGAAGTGAGAGACTGTATGACCTTGTTTTCTCTGCTCTCTCTTTCTCCCTTCTCCCCCTGTCTCCTCCTTTTTTCAGTGACGGGGTATATACGTTTCTAATAGTGAAAATAGCAGGTGATCTTTCTTTGCAGAAGGAATGAAAATTAAGACGAAAGAGGACTGTAGTTTCTGCAACTAAGCTCGAGAATAGAAATAGTCCTTGAGTAGTAATGAGCTGCTTCCCCATGGTTCTGGAATCTCATAGACCATTATGTCCATTGCCATAGTTCTATCATGTTCCTTCTTTTTAATAGTCCATCTGCTATGTGAACCTCACTTGCAGACACACATTGTCTAATAAGAATTGTATGTTTAGCCATCTTGCCGAAAAGATCATAGTTAGACATTTTTTCTAAAATTTTACAAATGGATAATTTATATATATGCATATATTACAAAATGTTATGACTCATGAATACCATGTGGAATAATTAAAGTTGATGCTTCCATTTGTTTAAAATTGAATATTTGCTGAGAGAATAGTTAATATTACTCTGCAGTTTTGCCTTGCAGAATATGTGATTGCAAACTCTACTCACCGCTTTATGTAAGAGGTCTGAGGAAAGAAAGCAAAATATAGCAACAAAAAAAATTAACAACCCATTTATTTCCCCTCTCTGAGATAGGGTTTAATATAGCCAAGTATCTCTCTGCCTATCTGATTTTATATAATTGTGTACAAGTCATAAATACAATGGAAGGTTTTGGTTTGCATCTGTGATCTTTACAGCAATTACATTATGTGAGCATTGTCACTCTTATTTTACAGAGAAAATGCAACATCAGAAATATAAACAACTTACTCCATTTTATGGGGAGAGAGTGTCAAAGTGAGAAAGACCTAGGTCTTTCTGATCCCAGAGGGCATGTGTTCTTGGCTGTGTGTGGCCTGTAGCCACTGTGTCAACTAAGCCCTCAATTTATGAGAATGTTTTCAAATGAGACATGGCTACATACACCAACAGCAGCAGCAACAAAAAGAGCTATGATGGGGCTGGAGAGATGGCTCAGCGGTTAAGAGCACTGGCTGTTCTTCCGGAGGTCCTGAGTTCAATTCCCAGCAACCACATGGTGGCTCACAACCATCTGTAATGGGATCTGGCGCCCTCTTCTGGTATGCAGGCACAACACTGTATGCATAATAAATAAATAAAATCTTAAAAAAAAAAAAAGAGCTATGATGTTTAATATCCACTGTCAACTTGACTTGATAAGGGTTTTGAATCACCATAGAAATATACTTCTGAGTAGGTCTAGGAGAGCTTTAACTGAATGGGGAAAACTCACTGTGAGTGTGGATGGTGCCATTCTCTGGCCTGGGGCCTCAGACTGGTAAGGAGGAAACTAATTGAGCACCCCCAAGTTCAGCTCTCTGGGCTTCCTGAATGTTGATCCAGAGATACCAGCGGCATCATTTTCCTGTTCTCAGTGACTGTGCCCTAAATACACCCCTCCTTCCTTAAATAGCTTTTGTCAGGAATTTTATCACAGCAGTGAGAAAATTAACTAATGAGGCAGCCATTTAAAAAAATGACAGATTTATCCACGTGCATAGGGAGGCTCCTTTTCTCCTTGTTTATCATTAACAACTTACATATTCTATTGATGAAATGACACCATGCTGAGACAAGGTGAAAATAAAGCTATATGTGTTATCAGTATTTCCAAAATTCTGGATGACATTTCTGAAAACATGAACATTTTTCCTCCTCCTTTCTGCAGTCCTAGAATAGAAATGATGCTGCAGATACAGGCTGAGGGAGAAAGAACCCTGGACTATTCCTCAGGAAGTCCACTACTGCTATCTGTACCTTGAAATGCAAGGCTGATGTTGAAAGGAAATATGACCTCCTCCCTTCCTAAAATAAACGAAGAATTTTGTTGTAAATGAAAGTATTATTTTAGAGAAAGATAGATCATGATGGTTTTGTTGGAAAATTCAAGACAAGAACTGTTTGTCTAAAATTAACCAGCCTGTTCAAGAAGCAGTGGTATATATGGAACATCTCCTCCACAGAATGTCCGAGCCATTTCTTCTCCCAGAGAGTGACCCAGTAAAAACACTAAATATATACCCAGGTCCTCTCCCACTGTATAGGCCCCAAAAGAATGTGGTGACTCAGCCTCAAAGCCACAGGAAACCCATGGAAACATTTCTGTTCTGGATTTGGTCTAAATTTCTGAATGTCTCTAAAAGTTTGGGGTTGTTTAAAAAGTCAATGGTAATATTTAACCTGAACTTATAAAAAGAAAATAAATAGTTTCAGGACTATTTCACAAGTGATCAATAAGCTTTTCCTTACAAGGTCTGTAAGAGAACTCTGGCATCAAACTGTATGCATCCTATGATATATGAAGTCTCTTGTTTCGTTCTTCAAGGGGAGAATTACATGGAGTGGCTTAGATACCAAGTCTGCTTTTTTGCATTCATGTTTACTGAAGATGGTAAGGGATGTTGCAAAGGCACAGTGTACAAACAGCAACCCTAGCTGTCAGAATTAACTCTGGAAGGGGACTGAAATGATTTAAAAGGTAGGACAAGAGTCTAACTAATTATAAAAGTACTAGCAGTTTGCTCAGAATTTCCATGGTCTCGTATTGAATGCTATGGAGTCAGTGCCCACAAGCTCTGGATTTAGGCTCAGTCTATGTACTTCCCACGGTTCTTCTTCTGTACTGGGGAGGCTCATTTATTTTTACCTGCCTGTCACTCATGCACATAGCTCTATCAAATTCTTCCTTCTCCTGTTAACTATTGAGACAGGAACAGTTAGCATCTCCCAGCAATGAGCCTTCTCATTGGTTATGCAACACAAAGTGACCAGCAATGAAATGATGTATACATGTACAACCCACAGTAAACAGACTCATCATGTTGTATTTATATATTTATGTGTGTGTGTGCATGTGTGTGTGTGTGTGTGTAACAATAGCAATAAAACAGAGGTCATCAATCGAGAGGCAGTGAGGGCACATGGAATGTGTTAAAGGGAGGGCACATGAGAGGGTTGGAATGAAGACAGGGAAGGGGAAGTGTTATCAGGGTGTTCTAATTAACAGACAAATGCTCATGCATTTGGAGTAGTACCTGGGTAGGTGTCATAGGTGTAGTCACTCTGTTGTTTCTGGTATGCTTAGGAACAACTGCATAGCCATTATTGCTAATGTCAGTCTTTGATGATTTCTTCCTCATAATGTTTGTGTAGCTGAGGTCTTTGCTTTTCTTCATAGCAGTCAGATCCTCAGCCCAGGCTTTTCCCCTTGGCGACATTTGGAGTTTGCCTCTGACACGGGATTGGCTTCCTTTTCTTTTGCTTGTGGTGAAGATGCAGGAGTTCGCAGGACTTGGGGACAAGTTTGTTAGTGTGTTTTCCTTGTTAGTGTCCCTTTGCAGATGTTTGGTCAAGCTCGGCCTTTATGTAGGTAGATGTTCCTCTCTATTATCTTTCTCTCCATAATGAGGATGAGTTTTTCTACCTTTCTCCAGCTCAAGTTCTCTGAGCTGCACAAGAGCAGTAAAGCCCATTGTTCATCCAGCCAATTATGTGACTGTTATTCCTGGCTACTGTCTGCCTGAACATCTGTCTTCTGACCCTGACCTTATTACCTGGAAGAGATAAGAAGAAACAAGACAGTTGCTGGCATTTGTTATTACTCCACTGAAAGGGAGCTGACCATTCAGGAAATGTGTCAAATCCTTACTTTGCATGAGTTTTTCCAACTTTAAGTTTCTCTGATGCACAGAGGTGTCTAGGACTACAAGTTCTTTTTACTATACTCTGTCTGTTGCCTCCCCATTTCCCTCTCAAATAATGCATTGACAGTATTTGCAGCATCTGGAGTTTATTATGAGATTTGGATTACCAACAATGAAAATATCAATTACATTTACATTTCTGAACTCCAAAAGCACCCATTTCACCACCAGAGCCTGAATGCCTTACCCCATTTCTCATTTGAATTTGTTAATTCTTATCACTCTTCCTGCTACAGTTAGCAAGCCCCAGCCTTGAGTTTTGTACATTAAGGTCAAGGTGTTGAAGACGCCATGTACTATGGGGCTCATTCCTCCTCAGTGTATCATATTTTCAGTCTGCACTCCCATTGATTGTGTGGCAAACCACACTGCACGTTTTTGTGTCTGACCTACCACCCTGCTCATGATAGTTTGTCCTGAACATCAAGGTAAAGCCTCATCTTTCAAGACCTCTCAGGAAATGAGATGGATCATGAAACTAGGATTTAAGGTATTTATAATTCATCAATCTAACATTCTGTCATTTATTCTACTAGTTCCATTCATTTCTGAGGCAAGTCTAAATCTAACAAATGTTGGCTGTAGTATTCTAAAACAGCTTTAAAAGAATTCTTTTTTTTTTTGAGATTATAATTCCATTATTTCCCCCCTTCCTGTTCCTGCCTCCACACCCACCCATATACCTGTAGTTATTCTCTTTCAAGTTCATGGCCTCTTTATTCATTAACTGTTGTTAGATAAATATATGCATATACATGTATGTTGATATATATATATGAATATATACACATATATGTGAATATATATAATACATAGACAACATATATATAATGTTATATAAAATATATAACACATATGTGTAGGAATATATATGTATTCTTTGGGGGATTTATTTATTCATGTATATGTGTGCTCTGTCTTCATCCACAGAATGAGAGGCAGTCAGATCCTATTATAGATGTTTGTGAGCCACCATGTGGTTGCTGGGAATTGAACTTAGGACCTATAGAAGAGCAGCAAAGGGCTCTTAACCACTGAGTCATCCCTTCAGCCCCCATATGTATTCCTATATAGAGAAATACAAGCCTCTCATCCTGTGAGCTAAACAAGGACAACAAGGGTAGCTGTGCTAAAGTAGTTGGGGTGTGGCAGGAGCCTAGGAGACCAACTACTGGTGACTAAGGTATGCTGAGGGCCTGAGAAATAATCTTCCATTCACAAAGAGCACACCAGTCGGCTATCCATTACCAAACAGTCAGCCCTGAAAACATATACACAAGTTTCATTATATCAAACAGTAGCTTTTAATTGATGGAGTGATGAAATGATCTGGGAAGCCATAAAACAGATGTTTGAACTCCAGCAGAACTTCTCATTTAATTGTCAGGGGGTATGGGTTCAGAATCCAGGTTTTTATGAACTGGGAAATAACAGCAAATATGAAATTCTTCTTTGCATTCATTTCCAGGTTACTTGTCATTTGAGAAATCTACATGCTTTGAGATCTGGTATTCAGGACTTCTCCCCAGATTTTCAGCCCTACAAGTTTAAATACTAAATAAAAGTCAAATATGAATAGGTCCTCACTCCTGCCACTTGAATTATTTCCAGTCCTGTTGCACCCTTTCATTCAATTCAGTAACCTCATATGTATTTATTTGTGTCTTAGAGATTTTGATAGTTTTAAAATCATTGTAGACAATCTCCAAGGATCATATAATTTGAATGCTCTGCACTATATAGAAATACAAAGAATTGCCATTTGGATAGATAAACACTAAGTTTAGAACCAAACATTCTGGGGAAGGTGCTTTTGGGCCTCTGTGTTGCTATCTATAAAAGTGACTAATAGCATTTTTGTCATAGTTAAATTAAATTCCATTGTATTTATTTTTTTAAAACATATAACCCTTGTCTGAATCATAAAACGTTTTCCCTAAATATGTGCTTTCAAACTCAATTAGTATAAATAAAATATTCAGCAACTTTGGACACTAAGTACATTTTTCTAAATAAGGGGAAGAGGACTGTGAAGTCTGTGACT
Source organism: Peromyscus eremicus (assembly GCF_949786415.1). Taxonomy (NCBI): domain Eukaryota; kingdom Metazoa; phylum Chordata; class Mammalia; order Rodentia; family Cricetidae; genus Peromyscus; species Peromyscus eremicus. The sequence continues at coordinate 97,218,909 of NC_081425.1, read as the reverse complement.
TGTCTCAGTTTTATGTCATTCATCACAGACTGTTTCCTTGACACGGGGAAACATTCTATCAGCCAATAATGGCTGGGTTTCATTTCTTCAATAGTCCAATCATCACCCTCATATGACAACCACATTTACTCAGAAATGACATCAAAATGCAATATTTTTCTCGTCAGGCTGAACTCTGCCATGCTTACTGACTCCCGCATCTTCTCAGTATTCATTACCCTTTTACTTACTCTCACCCTCTCCCTGTCAAATTGCCTTACTTTATTTATTTAATAATCTGACAAAGATGAAAGAACTATTACTATGGGCTTATGAGACAATTGAAATGTCCTTACTGTCACATTTTCATCTAAATGACAGGCATCTCCTTCCCATTGAATGAAAACAACATCGTTCTGTTACATGGTGTGTGTGTGTGTGTGTGTGTGTGTGTGTGTGTTTCCAATATTAGCTTCCTGAAATAGATATTATTCACAAGTCTGCGCTTAAGTGATTTTCCATAAACCTACCTTTTGTTGCACTCCAAAGACATGGTTTTAAATCTTAAAATAAAATCTGAAATAAAATCTAGCTTAATTTTATAGATATATAATTAAATTATTTCACATTTGACAATACTAATACATTGTTAAAATTATCTGAGAGGATAATATCTGACTGTAGTCATCAATGTTTGTAGAGATATATTTGAAAATTCTCTTTGGTGCCCCTCCCCTATCTGACCTATAAATCATGCACCCATCCCTGTAGCTGCTGCTGTCTTTCTCTTCCAATTTTTTCTAATGAAGGATGTATATCTTCCCTATATGATTCTTTTTTTTCCCTTTGGTCCTTGTTATCCCACAGAGTGAAAGACCTCTTTTTCTTCCTTAGAAATAGCATTGCTACTGTCACCTGCATGCTTTATCTTTTCATAGGCAAACAAGTAACCAACCCCATACCTAGACCCGTTCATGTTCCAGCTGCTGGTTTTTTTCCCATCTACCTTGATTACCCTATCATCCCTATGGTCCAAATTTCCATGATTTTGCCAAACAATCCAAAATTTAATTTTACAAATTCTAAGCTTGTTGTTTTCTTAAGATGATGTGTTCCTCTTCCCGGGAACACAACACAGGGTCTCACATATGCTGGACTGTCTCTGAGCCACATCTTCAGCCCTAGAGATTATTTTTTTAAGGCTGGTGATACAGTTGAGGATGCTTGCATAGTGTGTGTGAGGTGCTGGATTCTGTCATCAGCACTGAAAAAATATCAACAAAACTACTCAAGCAAAATCTCAAGCTCATAGATCTTTCAATTGCATCTTTTTCTTAAAAAGTGTGTTAATACTCATCCCCCTTTGACTTTGTAATGTTTTAAATAAAAAAGAATAAGATTTAAAAATTTGTAAAGGTAACAATAACCTCTGGTTTCCCCTCATTTTATGTCTTAACCATGACCCACTTATCAACCAGAGTAATTCCATTGGTATTGTTTTACCACACTAACTAGACTTTATTTGTATTTTAATAAGCGTCTCCACTAATGTCCTTTTTTTTTTTTTTTGGTTTAATTAAACACTCCAAAGTGCCATATTTTATTTACAAGTGTATATTGTTTTCCTCTTTGATTTCTCCATTTTATTTCATATCTTGACCAAAATATGACAACGTTGCCAGATAATGTCCACTCAGGGAAACATTTAGATTCCTTTAACAAAACCTCTTAACAAATGCTTTTCCCTGTAATCCATACACAGATAGTGAACAAAGTTTCTTCTAGGAGTTAAAAGCCAAGTTTAGCATTGAAGTCAGCTACTGCATTTCACAGAAGCAAACTGAAGGATGAAAAATGGGAGCCAAATAGTTACAAACTGAGCCCAGTTACTGTATGAGCTCTTCTGGCCCAGCAGACAGCCTAGAACAGAACTCAAGTTTATAAGACAACATGCAGAAACTCTGTGTAAGTTATCCCTTTCCTCTGACTTGTGCTCCTTATTACTGACACCTTATAGCAATTGGCAGAAATACTTGGAAGTCAGAAAGACATCAGTGTCTTCCTTATCTGCATCTTTGATCCAGTCTTTTAGTCTCTCTACAACTTCATGTTTCTTCTGGTTCAATTAGGTGCTGATGCTCATACTGCTCACTTCTTAAGACCTCAGGTTTCTTTAGCAGGGTAATACATGAGTGGATCCTCTGCAACATCTTTCTCAATGCACTTTTTAAAAATTTTTTAAAATATTTTATTTTATAATTAATTTAATTTTACATATCAGCTATGGATTCCCGGGTCCTCCTTCCTCCCACAGTCCAGCCTTACCCCCCAATCCACCCCCCACTCCCACCTCCTCCAAGGCAAGGTCTCCCCTGGGGATTCAGCTCAGCCCAGTAGATTCAGGTGAGTCAGGTCCAGTCCACTCCTCCCTACACCAAGGTTGAGCAAAATATCTCAGCATAGGCCCTAGATTCTAAAAAGCCAGCTCATGTACCAAGGACAGTCCCTGGTCCCACTACCTGGGGGCCTCCTAAATAGTTCAAGCAAATTAACTGTCTCACTCATCCAGAGGGCCTGATCCAGTTCCATGGGGACTCTTCAGCTATTGGTTCACAGTTCATGTGTTTCTGCTAGTTTGGCTATTTGTCCCTGTGCTTTTTCCAATCATGGTCTCAGTATCTCTTGCTCATATTATCCCTCTTCTCTCTTGGCTGATTAGACTCCTGGAGCTCTACCTGGGGCTTGGCCATGGATCTCTGCATCTGCTTCCATCAGTCACTGGATGACAGTTCTATCATCAATGCACTTTTGATGCTTCTGTGAGCCTTATAATGCTGGCACATAAGAAGCACCTTGCTCTGTTGACCCATGAAAGCCCAGAATGGATTCCACAGCTGCCTGTGTCAAGGGTGCCTGGTCCTGGAAGCCCAGCAAAGTTCGACTCTCAGTTTGCCCCTCTCATAGTGTTGTCAATAGTTCTCTAACCTTTCAGACCTGTCCTTGCTAATTCTATACTGGGGAATTTGTTTTGAGTTGTGGTTCTATCCTTGACCAAAAATAAGCATTTGCAAATCTCTCAATGCCACTTAAAGGAGATTTGTGCATCTTGCTATTCTAGGGAGCTCACAGATCCTATCAGGACAACTTCATGAGGTTTGTATTTAAAGAAATAAGTGATCTTTGGGCATTGACTTAGAGCAACGTGTTAAGTCTAAGGGTAGGTGTTCAGCAGTTCAGGACCCAGATATCAGAAGCCAGTTCTGGAAAGATGTTTTCTGAAGGCACAACTACTTACTTCCATGGTCACTGGCAAGTGTTGCTAACTGGATGAAAAGTTGACATACTTTAAAATATGAAAAAATCACACAGATCCATGGCTTGTATTCTATAAAGCACTGGACTACTTTCCTATATTCCAGTGCAGTCTCCAGCCTCTGATTCACCTGAGAGGTTTGGAAACTCTTACCCACACCTCCCAAGAAACACACCATTATCACCACTCAGATTATGACCAGAATAATGATGTCAAAACTCACTTCATCTTTAGACACTGATTTGTGGAAGGTGGGAGGGCTGTAATTTTTTTTTTTCAGTTCCCTACTTGGTGCTAGGGCATGTCACAGCTGTGTGTCCCAGTTCACTTCAACTAGCCCCAGGGTGAGCATGCTTAGCCATAACACAGCTATTGATTTTGACAGTCTAGAAGCATATTCTCCAGAGATATCACCAACCACTTCCAGCCAGCTTTGTACTGCACTCCCACCTACAAAAATGCTGGGAGCCTCAGCTGCCAGAATACTGATAAAGGACACCCTGTTTCCATTATCATAAGCAGATTAACCATTTCATTCTGCTCTCATGGAATAGCATAGTTGAGGGAAAAGCTCAATGAACAATGAAGATATTGGTAATTTTTAAATGGGGAAATTAAGTCTACATGTAGAAAGGGTCCCATCCTGAAGGCCACCATGGTAATTAGTGACAGAACAAGATTTGTGTTAGGAAATACTGGCTAGGCAGTCATTTTCAACACACTGGAGTAGACCCAATGGAAAATTGCATGGGTTCTGGGATACATCCAGTTCTTGATAACCATCATTATTAATAATGCACTACCATTTAAGAGTATGTACGTAATAGCATTGCATTTATTTCCTTTATTGATCATTATTAATATTTCAATACTGTTTCATTTTTCCAAAGACTTCATAAGTGTGTATACATGTTTAGAAATCTCATGTTCAAATAAGTTTCCAAAACCTCAGTTTATGAAATGAATACCAAATAGGTACTCTGAACCATTGTTACAAAATAATGTTTAAATTCCATGACTTAAAACTCCCACTTCTCTGCCCTTGCTAGTACCTCCTCCACTCCAGAGAAAATTGTTCCAGGGTTAGATGATGAAAAGGGAAACGGCCTTTGCTTTTATTGCAGAGTGAATGAAGGATTTATGTCTAGAGCTCTGAGTAGAACAATTTTACAGGAACATTAAATATTCTTTACCTTCTAATTTCTGATGCACATCATTTTGATAACCTTAGAGTCAAGGATCATTGATTAAAAAATGTCTCGTTTGCTTCCAACTCAATGCACACCAAGAACTCAACCCAGAAACATTTTTAAGCACTGATTTAAATTTCCAATTTCTTTACTACACTCCTACAAGGAATCTGAATAAATGGATTAGCCTTTCCACCTTAGGTTTACAATTGGAGTTGGAACATTTCCTTCAGTAACAACCATGTTGATGATAAAAGCCTGCCTTGCACATGCTGTCATCATAATTTACTGGGGACTTAAGACTTCTAAAAGTAGGCACAATGCCTAGATGCATAGTACTCCTGCAGAGATAGAATACCTCTGAGGGTACAAGTCACCTTAGGTGTCCAAAGTTATATCTGATTATTTATTATGTATATAAAAGGCCATTTAAGTTTCTCTGAGAACCCCTTTCCTCTGGAGTGCTTACCAGTGTCCTGTATAGATTTTTAATTTCAGGTCTATGAGATCATGACCCACAAGTGACTAAAGATATGTATAAGAAAAGGAGTAAGGGAAAAGACACTTGACTTTCCTGGTCAAGACTGAATGTGCACAGCTGATGTGTGACTTTGAGCCTCTAGGTTGAAAAAAAGATAAAGGTTTGATATTTAGATTCATGCTAAGTACCTGTTTCTACAATATTAGCTAATGCATGAAATCTAATATGCATCCCACATTGGATCATTTTAGCTGACCTTAAACATAAATGCATACTCAACTCAGCAAGCACATTTCCTATATTTAAGCAAGTGTCATAAGAGGGGGAAAGTCAGGTTTTGCAGGAAATGCTGAAGTTCCAAGCTGTTTTTGAACAGAAACATAGCTCTTTGGTAGCTGGCCTGATCAATTATTTAGATACATTAATAATAACTTAATATTGTTGCTACTGTTGTTTCATGAAGCTAATTGGTCCAAGAAAATTGCCATTAGTGAGACTGAAGTAACCAAGTTCATGTCCTGTCTCAGGTACATTGAACCAAAAGAGGACACTCAAGATTGTAGTAGGAAGCATTCATTTTGCGTGCACTCTGTGACTGAGCTCTGCCAAGTACTTCTGTAAAGGTCCAGCCAGCCACAAACTCCACAGGGCAGAAAGCCTGTTGATTATTAGCCTTTAAATTGGAAGCACATGAGTCTTTTTCACCTAACACTGGATTGCCAGTTATAACCTTGGGATGTTCATATATTACAGAATGATTCTTGAATAAGAACATTTCAAATTTAAACTACCAATCTCTCTCTCTCTCTCTCTCTCTCTCTCTCTCTCTCTCTCTCTCTCTCTCTCCCCCCCCCCCCCCGCCAGGGTCCCATGTAATTCAGACAGCAGCTGCTCCCAGTTTTGAACTCTCAGTTCTTTCAATTTTTACCTCCTATGAACTGGAATTAAAAGTGTGCAAAACAGCCCCTAACTACTATTTATTTTCTCATCACTTAAAATGAGTGACAACATTTGAAAAAGAGAGTAATTAGCCTTCTACCTTTTATTAAGATTTTAATATATTTTTGGCCCCTGCAGCTAAGGATAAACAATTCTCTAGATTGCCATAATCAAAATCCCATTATTGGGAACTTCTCTTATTCAAATCAAATAAAATATTTCAAATCTTGAAATATTTTTGTCTACTTAATAAAAATCAGTGTGTTTTATTTTCTTATATTTCATTTTGTTGATATTTCCCTCACCTTTATTTAAAAATACATTTTCTGTGGGAAGATGATTTTCATTTAAGTGCAAAATGCCCAAAGGTAGAATATATTCAGTATGAAAGAAATGACTATGAACCAATTTCAACCCCAGCTTTTCAAGGTGGCTTATTATATTGCTCTACTTATAAAGAAATACCCCTTCATATTAACACAACAAGACATTGGCTGCTGTCATCTTGCCTTCCACTCATGCTGTTCAAGAATGCCACTACACAAAACGTGGTCCTTCATTGCACATCTCAAGTTTCATTGCAAATCAAAAGCAACTTGGGATAAGGAAATCACAGAGTGAAATGGAAATATCCTTACAGGGTAACTCGGGTGTTTTCTGCTTGGGAAGCAATGCACTGTGTTACAGGTACTGCCTCTAATTAGCAAGCTCCTGAAATATGGCTTGCTGTTGAGCAAAATGGTCATTCCAAACACAACTGCAGCTTCAGCAGTACGTTTTTGTTTCTGGTTATTAATTTGCATTTAACTTGCACCAGAGCCATTAATTTACTGATCCAACATGGAGAATGTGCAGCATTAACTATATAAATGACAGCATCACGCTTCAATATATCTGTGCTTAATGACATTAGACCACATGGAAGATTCTAATTTCCTTGTACTTGCTGTAGCTAGTTGCATTAGAATGCTATGTCTGTGGTAATGTTTGTTGCTTTAATTGTACTGAACTGACTAGTTAGAAGCACATTATTAATAATGCTTCCTGCTCCATCCTCATTGTTCCAGCTATGAACTATATTACTTTTTCTTTAGAAAACATCATGCTTTTTGTCAATGTTATGACAATAATACTATTGTGGGAGCCTTTAAAATGAGAATAAATAATTTTATAATATTTTGAAGCTGACTAGCTTTGATCAAGTGACTGGTGTGGTGCTATGAAATTTCATTTTTCTCCTTTTCCACGAAGATTCCCATCTTATTTAGGGTTCTATTGCTGTAGTGAAACACCATGACCAAAAGGAACTTGGGGAGGAATGGGTTTATTTCTCTTTATAATTTGCTCCATCACTGAGGGACGATAGGGCAGGAGTAGAAACAGAGACCATGCTTACTGGCTTGTTCTCCATGGCTTGCTCGCCCTGATTTCTTATATAGCTCAGGATGACCTGCCCAGGGATGGCACAACCTACTGTGGGCTGGCCTCCCCGCTCTGATATCAATTAATAATGAATAAATGCCCAACAGACTTGCTTACAGACAAATCTGATGGAGCCATTTTTTCAGTAAGAGTCTCTCTTCCTCGGTATTTCTAGGTTTGTGTCAAGTCAACAAAAGCCAACCAGCACACCTACAAGGAAGAGAGACGATAAGAAAAGCACCAGTTTCATAAAGAACAAAACAAGAAATTCAAATTATTATTCTTCATGTGTGGTTTGTGCAAACACTAAAGCAGTATAACTCTCAGGGTAATACATCAAATATTTCTGTATAGATGAAGGCCAGAATTGAGTTACTATCTGAATACCTTTATATACAGCAAGATATTTTAGCTGTCACTGCATTATAATAACAATTTTCCAAAACAAAAAAGATTCTACTTCCTCTCTGAATACGACCATAAAGCAACTGAATCAAAAACAGCAAAACTTGAACAATAGGTCAAGATTTTCGAACAAGCTAACAAGCAACATGTTTGTCAAGTGAAGTTAACAGCATTGTTTTTGGTGGGTTAATGACTATTAGTCTTTTAACTTTTACTTGTCAATGCTCTACTTATTTCGTGTATGATCTGGGTTCCACAGTTAATTACTCATCCTCTTCCATTTGATTATCATATTCATTGTTGTTTTTTTCCACATTAGTGGACATTACCACTTTTTTATGGTTTTCAAACCGCTTTATATTTCCCTTGGCTGTCAGAGATCCATTAAAGCACCTACAAGACAGTGGAACCATTTGCTTGTCAGTGGCTTCTAGATCAAAAATGCTCTTCACAAAACAAAGAGACTAAAGGATTTACTCTTTAAACTGCCAATTGGTAGAAATTTGGACAGGCGATCTTTAAATTTGCTGATGCAGTTTTGTTTGGCAGTGACATTTTATTATTTTTTTTCAATTCAGTTACTTCTCAAACCATAAGACATAAGAATAATTTACGATGCCAATGCTCAGCAGACATGAAACGATGCTGACTCTTCTCCTCTCCAGACTTTACTCTCCCTTCAAATGGCATTTGTAGGGATGGGGCATATAGATGAGTAGATAAAATGCATTCCACACAAGCATGACAGACAGAGTTTGGATCCCCAGAATCCCATAAAATGCTGGGTGGGTGTGATGGCCAGCCTGTAATTAAAGCATTCATAAAGAGGAGATAGAGACCTTTAGAGCAAGGTGGCAAGCTTACCTAGCCCATATTCACACATGTTTAGCAAGAGTGCATGACTCAGTACATAAAGCGATTGTTGTAGATACCAGATGTCAACTTCTGCCCTCCTCACCCAAGTACATCACATGCATGTACACCAACACCTGCAAATACAGGTACACACATGAATACCACAAAGATATTACACATGCACAGTAAATAAATACATTCATAAATAATTTCCAAAATGGCATCATGTTTTTACTGATCATCTCTTTACAAGAGTAGTTTTGAAAATATTAAAAATCTACAAGAGGTAATATTGATCATTTAAGATTTATTTTTCTTCTGTGTAGATGTATGCTGATAATTGCTACCATTCAATTGTCTTTTAAATACATACATAAAGACATATATATATATATATATATATATATTAGTATATCTTCAAATAATATAATATATTCAAAATTATATTTGTACTATAAGTTAGTGTTGGAAGCAAGCATGGAAAATAAAAGATGTTTCTCCATTTCTATGAAGAAAAGACTCTTCCTTTTAGAGTAAAGTATTTTTGAGGTCCATGTGAACTTTTAATCCAGTCTACATAGAGGAGTCATATATCTCTACTATTCCTTCAGTGAGAAGAGGGCTGCATTTTTTTCTTTCTCTTAACAAACATTTTTGTTTATGTGATTCACTGGGCCTAAATGTGTTCTAGCCATGTTCTGTTCGTGTGTGTGTGTGTGTGTGTGTGTGTGTGTGTGTGTGTGTTTGTGTGTGTGTGTGCACATGGATGTGTCTCTGCTCTGTGAAGAGGTCAGAGGTTGACAACAGATGTCATTCCTTTAGGCAATGTCCACCTATTTTACTTTTAAACATGTTCTCTCTTTCATTGGTCCAAAGCTCACTGATTTAGTTAGGATGACTGGCCTGTGATCTCCAGGAATCTGTTTTTCTACCTCCTCATCTCTGGTAGTACAACCATGTACCACGGTGCATGTCTTTGTGGATAAATAGAGATTGAGCTTGGGTCTCCATGTTTGTGTGACAAGTACTGTACAGACAGCCTTTGTCCCATCATTTACAGTTACTAGTCATGTTGAAGAAGCTCTTTCATTTATATGTATCTTGGAATACACACACACACACACACACACACACACACACACACACTTAACTGTTTTTTTTTTTTAATTAAATTGCTATTCATTTTTTTTCTAATTTATAGCATGGATATTCACTTCCAATACTGAGACTCATTCTTTAGGTTGTCCTAATCACTCTGATGATTGTTTGCTTTGCTTTATAGAATCTTTTCACCTTATAGTTTTTGCTTTTGTTTTTATTGCTTTGGGGATCTTTAAAAAAAAAAAACTTGCCATTGTAATGTTCTAACACATTTTTTCCTTTGCCTTCTGTCAGCATTGGTGTTTCAGGCTCTAGGTTTAGACCTAGTCTAGTTTGGGTAACCTGTTGCCAATGATAGGATTCCAATTTCAAGCTTTTGCACATGGATACAAAATTTCATCAGCATCTCTTATCAAATACCCTTTGCTTACCTTTTCTCAAATGCCTGTTTCTGATCACCTATGTGGCAAACCACCTGACTGAAAAGACATGACCCAACTTTGAGGCTCACTATTCCTCCATAGTTACTAATTTGTTTCTTTTTCTTATAACCTTTGTTATTATTTGTGTGTGTTTTTATGTGTGCATGTGTGTGTATACACATGTTCTTTGTACACACATGCCGTGGTGCTCATGTGGAAGTCAGAGCACAACTTCCCGGATATAATTCTCTCCTTCCAGTTTTACATGGGTTACAAAGATCAAATTCAGGTTGTGAGGCTTGTGTGACACATGCCTTTTCCTGCTAAACCAACTCACAGGCCCTCTTGTAACATAGTGTGTGTGTGTATGTGTGTGTGTGTGTGTTGATTATATATCTTATAACTGAAAAAATATATCAATTAATTCTAATAACTCTTGGATTTTCTGTATATACCATAGTATTGTTTGTATGTAGTGACAATGTTACTTCTTTTTTATAATTGAAATGTCATGTCTTTCTTCAGTTTGTTTGATTGACTTGTCTAGGAAAATCCAATATTATGATGAAAACAAAAACAAGTGAAAATAGGCATCATTTTGCATATTTCAGCTGTTGTAGGGAAAGTTTTGGGATGTTTCCCATTCAGTGTAACATTAGCTCTTGGTGGATACTATATGGCTACAAGTAGTCTGTAAACGACCAGAATAAGAAAGTACTGGTGAGAATGTGAAGAAGATGGGTGGCTTGCGCATGGATATTTATGGGGGAAATTCAAATCATGAAGGTCACACTCTGTAATTCAGCAATCCCACTACTGGATTTCTATGCATGTGAAATGAAAACTGTTTCTTCAAGATATTTTAGTTCCATACTGAGTATTGCTCGACTCATATATGTCCAGAAATAGAAACTTCCTAGAATTCATCAATTGGTGAATTGATTAAAACATGGTATATTTGTAAACTAGAATATCATTCATAAAAATAATGAAGCCCTGTCACTATGGACAACAAAGACAGAATTGTGAGACTGTTGTATTTGGTAAAATAAGCTAAACATAAAAAGACAAGTATTACATTCCCTCACTTGTGTGTTGACCATAATTATTATTATTATTTTTGCAAGTTGAGAAAGAATGATGATTTGCCAAGGCTGGGAAGATTGGGGTGAGAATAGAGATAGAGAGTAGTTGGTGAGTACATACAATTACATTCAGATAACAATAAGAATTCTTGGTAAACTACTGCTTAGTTCAATGATTATATGTTGTGGTTTAAATATCAAACATCTTCCATAAATTCATATTCTGGGACTTTATTCTCAAAGAAGAGGCTTTGGCAAGTGGTTAAGTCCCTAGTGCTCTCACATAATCAATAGAATAGTATCTTGCCAGATTCCCATATGATGACTTTCTTGGGAGGTTTTGAAAAGTAGGAGGTAGGTACATCTTTGGATGATTTACATCATCAGGGGCATACCTTTCTGGCCTTAGTGATATCCTGTATTCCCTTTCTTTCTTCTTGATCACCATTATATGAACTACACTTTTTCACCCTCCCTTCTATGATGACTGAACCCTACAAAACTGTGAATCAAACAAAATCTTTCCTTTCTTTATTTATTTCAGTTTACTGTCACAATAGTATGAAGCATGACTGAAATACTATATATAATAAAGTTGTATAATTTTCAGAGATCATTAGAGTATTTTTTGCCCTAAAGAGATGAGTAGTTTAGGATATATGATAGATCTCTAATAAGACACAAACATATGCATTTAAAATATTGCATAATCTCTTGTGAATGTGTGTTATTGTATGTGTCAGTTAAGAAGATATTTATTTTTAAGTGCTATTTCAGGGCTGATGATGTAGCTCATTTAGTAGAGCTCTTGCCTAACAGTTGTGGCATTTCACTGACCTGCAGAATGACAGTAAGATAGAGAGGCAATGCCCTTCTGCACCTGTAGCTTGTGCAGAGAAAGGCTAAAGAAAATTCTCACATGTCAAAGACTCTACTGATCACATCTATTCTTCAACTGCTTATAGTGAGTGCTAGGTCTTATTTTGGGATTCAGTGACTGTAAATAAAAATATCTCATATGGTTTATTATATTGGGAGATTTACTAACTCATGGTGATTTGTTAGCATTCTTTTATCAACTACAGATTTGTTTTACCCTCTAATTCTAAGAAATGAAGGAAGGAAGGAAGGAAGGAAGGAAGGAGGTAAAAGAGGAAGAAAGGAAGGAAGAGAAGTAAGGAGGGAAGGAAGGCAGGAAAGAAAGGAAGTAAAAGGAAAGAGATGGAGGAAAGGAAAGAGAAAGCGATGAAAAGGAAGATCATTTGAATGGCAGGCTGCCACACATTACCATCATAGTCTCTAAATTTATCATTACAGACTGAAGTCAAGGAAACTGCATTTAATCAATTTCTGATGTAATTTACCCAAGGGTATCTTCATGGATAAATACTGAGAAATTTGCTGTTATGGAATGAACCCAAAGACCCATGTTTCTGATATGAAGCAGTTGTGGACACTGATGAATGCTGCATTAAGTGGCAGTTACAGAAATATTCAGCTGGTTTCTAATATCTCAGAGCATTAGATGGGAAGATAAACAGATTGAGATAGAAGCAGCAGAAGGCAAAGAAAAATTCATGACCTCTGAATATTTTGAGAAACACAGAAAGGATCATATAGAAGCACCATTGGAACAGCATTTCTGATTCCTACTCAATTAGTAGTTTACATGTCACTATAGAGCTTAGAGTGTGGTGGCTACCCTGATGTGGGGTTCTGCTGAGTACATAGTATGTACAGTTTAGCTGTATTCAGGGAACAAAACACGTGGGAAGGAGAAATATCTGTCTGTTCTAGAAGAGCTAGGGCTGTGTGCATGAGTGAGATTCCTCTTTTTAAGTTGATAATAACAAAGATTACCAAATAAGTAAATAGAAAAAAATGACTGTAAAAATAAATAAATATAAATAAATAAATGAATAAATAATCAAATATACAAGCAAAGAAAACCAGAGGCATAATGAATGATTTTAATTTAGAACCAGGTACCTGTTCATGCATGCAGAGCAATATGTAAAGGTTTAGGAGACTAAAGGTCAAAGACATACTAGAATCAAGATATGGGGCAAGAAATTCTGAGAATGAGGAAGGGACTAAACCCTGATAAGCTGAGAATAATAAGGATGAGATAAGTCAATTACTGAGAATTCTATATATCACTGATAGCATATAAATTCTTTTGGCATGGAATGTACCCTATGGCAGGTTTACAAGGTTCAATGCAGTCCAAGGGCATTACCCTTTCTGAGTATGAGTGAGAACTCTGCTTTTGAGGGGGTTGCTAAGGCACATGTAATTCAGTTCATTGATTAGTATAGTTAAGCAAACTGGTACCTGGAATGAACATTTACATCCTAGTTCTGCTCATCTGATTTATTTATTCTAAGCAGGTGCATCACTTTGTATCAACATTGTGTCATGTACTTCCCACTGACATAGAGGAGAGACATGGAATCCAAGGTTGGGTCATCCTGAGGACTTATTCACACCACCTTTAGCTTATTATTTATATGAATATGATAACTATTTTTCCTTGAAAGATGGAAATGAGAGAACATATGTCTCACATTTGGAACACTCTTAAGTATTCAGTGAATATTAACTTTCTGCCTCCACAAATCTGACTCATTATTTCTTCTGTGCTCTTATTCACATGAGACTTTTATTTAATTATCTTGTCAACCACTCTGTGGTTGATTTAAGGTATGTAAAACAAGCATTCAGCTATTTCACACCATGTTTCTAGCTGAGGCCACATCTATCTCACAGTAAGAGATCTTTGAAGCAGCTCTAATGAGAATTGGTCCCTCAAGACCAACACGTGGCTGCTCCTGATGTCTCCTGTGCTCTAGTGTCCTGGGATTTGTGACCTATGGATGGCAGTGGGTGACACAACACAGGACACCTGGCAGTGCCTTGTTCTCAGTGTCTCCATTGATAAGGGATGGCCTCCTTTGCTCTTATAGCAATTTGCAGCAGTTCTGGAACAACTTTGATAGAAGAACCTCATGAATTAGAAAGTAAACAACAACAACAACAAAAACTTCAACAACATATATAGTAAAATTCTAGAAAATCATCTCAACTCTTTAGATGCTTTTGGTATTGAGAATATAAGAGTATATGTGTTCTCTCCCCTGAGATACAGAACATGCTACAGATAAGAGATATAAGAACATTTTTTTAAAAAACAAAACTTTGATTTAGATTCAGATATTCTGATGACCCTTGCTTCATCAGAGATATTAAGAAAACATTTACTTCTGAGCTCTCGTTTCCTTGTATGTGAAAAGGAGTTTTATAAGCCTTTGATGTAGAAAACTGAGATGGATAGTAATTGCAATGCTGAGACGATGCTGGAAACCACACATACTTGTTCATTCAGCCTTTTGAGAATTAAGTACATTTTTGCAACAGAAGTAACATTTTTCTCTTTTTTCATTCTATTCTGTTTTAAACTACCTTTTCTGAGTGTATGGGCAATCACTCAACAGTTCGTGTAGGGAAATGGTTTTAAAAGATACAATTTTCTGAATTGTTTGCATTACCCTGCCAGTGCTAAATGCTGGTGCTGAAACCAACAGCTTGAGTTAAGCCATTCTTGGTGTACCTGGGTATGTGCATATTCTGAAGGACAGCATGGTGCTTTCCCCAGAACTGGGGCCAAAAGGATTCAGTGAAGGAAAATACCTTCTGTGCTAGCTTTGAGTGGAAGGCCTGCATTATTTCATAAAGAAATGAAATATTAGATATTCTTCTATTCTCTACTGTCCAAGTGGTAAATATCAGAAGCAATAAGTCTCAGAGTAGATTTAGATCATACTTGTGTCTCTCTTTAATTATAAGCATCCATATAGCACTAAGATATAAAGAGTATCAAAGGTCTATGTTCTCCCAGATTCTTGTGCAAATTAAATGTCCCATGTATCTAAGAATGAGCCTTAGGTGCTATATGATGGCTTTACTGTCAGGTTTCAAAGCCACCAGTGACTTCACCATTAAATGTATGTATCTCTCATCAAATGGGAATTTCTAGATGACTAGTTTACATGTCTTGGAAAACATGGTTAGTTTTCTATATGCTATTTGATAATTTTTCCTTGGTAATTCACTGTTGTACCTGAACTGTGCTGTTCATTCAGCACTAGTTCATGTGGAGAGTAACTCTTTCATCAAGAAAACTGAAATTTTTAAGGTAAACTTAGAATATTCCCAATTACACTCACATCTTCACATCTCTGGATACATATCCAGAAGAAACCTCTTTGTACTCATTAGCCAGAATACCTGTCTCCACAGACCATTGACAACAGTAAGTAATAAAATGAATAAAGTGTTAGGTTGTTTCGATGCTCAGTGAAGCATTCAGAGCTCAAATACAATTGCCAATGCAGAGTCAATTGAGATGGACAGCATGTTAGAATCATATTTGCTTGGACTGGCTGATAGAAAACACACTGAGTGAGTTAGTACTACTGAGACCTTGACACAAGACAAAGAAGTTTTATATGACAACAGTCTTCTCAGAAAAGTTTTTCTTCAACATTTACCATATAAAGCAAATATTGAAAGTCTGGGTCTGTTTCATTCAGAAAGAAGCAGAGATACACATTGCAAAGCAGAGTGATAGATATTGCACATATTCAGAGATTTGACTGAAATTCACCTAAATGACTAAGCTTGTTTGTTAAAAAAAATACATGTGTTGATGTTTGAGCACCCATCTTACTCCAGATGTCATTTGGATTGTGTGAGATTTGATTCTAGGAGTCCATTGCAAGTGATCTCTCTGTTATTGGTCTCAGCTCCAGAATTCTGGCATCACACCTTCAGAATGTGTGCTACAAGTCCCACAAGAGATTTCCCAGCTCATCCTTTGGAGAAGTGAGGGTTACTAATACCCAGGCTCAGTGTACTCTTTGTGTAGCAATTCCCACATAAAGTCCAGACTCATTATTTGTCATTTGAATTCTCTGAAGGCCATTTACCCTCATGCTTTGT
This sequence comes from Peromyscus eremicus, assembly GCF_949786415.1. Classification (NCBI taxonomy): domain Eukaryota; kingdom Metazoa; phylum Chordata; class Mammalia; order Rodentia; family Cricetidae; genus Peromyscus; species Peromyscus eremicus. The sequence goes on along the minus strand of NC_081425.1, from coordinate 97,202,716 downwards.
GGAGACATTTGAGCTGAGTATTATTTACCTTTTTTTTTAAGTCCTTGGTAAATATCACTGAAATCCAGTAATAACACCACATGTATGCTTTGCTAATGCATGCAAATTCACATAGAGGAGTTTAGTATATTTTTGATGTTCGGGAAAGGTGAGGAGGTAGGAAATGGTATAACAGAGATTTTAACCTATATCTTGACTCATCTAAGCAGGTCATAACTAGAGAGCTCCAGGACTCCTTGCACAGAGTGTTGTACTTTGTGCACAGCACAATCTCTTGAAGGCCAGAGAAAGAGAATGTTGACAAAGAGAATAAAAGTCTTGCTGGTGGAACTTGGGACCTGTGGCAAGAGCTGGTAAAAGTGAATAGACTGTCTGGGTCTCACCAACTATATTGCAAACAGAGAAAATACTGCTGCTTATAGGGATAGTCACCCAGAATCAGCCCAGACCTCATGGCCTAGGCATTCTTATATTTATGGATGTTGTGTCAGAGCACTGTAGGAGGAAGATCTTCGGTATTTCTCTTAGATCAGATTGGAGTAACTAGACACCAAAAGCCTTTACAAATAACTAAAACCTACTAGGTACTGACAGTTCTTTCATTTTCTCACATTTCTCACATTAATAAATAATAATGCTATTATCCCCAGGTTGGAGACGCACAATGTGAGATTTTTCTGAGGCTGGGAGGGGACCACCTGGGATTTTATCTCACATTTAAGTTCCCTGGGATCCCCTGGGTGCAAGTGAAGCTTGGATATACCTCAGTAAGCTACAGTAAACAAGGATAGCTATATGGCATTAGAAGAATACGCATCTGGTTAGCTTAACTTAGGCTGAACCCTTGGCACCAGAATCTTGACCCAAAGTTATTACAATCAGTCCATGTGAGTCTATTAAATGGATAACAGAATTTATTAAGATACAAATTGAGGAAATACACTCATTTTACAGAACAGAGTAGACAGCAGAAGTCGTCCTTTGATCTGATCGGGAGCGAATCCACCACACAGGCAGGAGCAGGGAGAGAAAATGCATGTGACCCTTCTCCAACCCCTTATCAGAGGTCACTACAATGAAGGAAGCTTCGCCTCCTTTGGGCCATACAGCCCACAGTCATGGATGGCCCAAAAGAGGCGGTGGTAATTAAAGATACCATGGTCATTCTATGTACCTCTAAAATTACCAGTGGGATTCCTTGGTGTATCACCTTTAGGTGGTAAAAATAGTTACAATGAGAGACAGATGAGACAGTTCCTTCCAGTAATACCAGCACTTGGGAGGCTGAGGAAGGAGACCAAGAGTGCCAGGCTACCCTGCGATATCTAGTTAGATACTGTCTTATAAACTCAAAGTAACTCAATTCCAATATTTGAATGAGAATCATAGTTGGCTACTTATCTAGCTTTAAAATTAAAAAAAAATACTAAAGCCAAAAACAGATTGAAGGGAATTTCTAACTTCCTTGCAAATTTCATTGGTCTAACGAGGGCCTGGTCTACTTCGGAAATATTTCTGTGCCATGTGGTTTCAATGAGTCCTTTCTGAATATGCCTAAAAACTTCTGAGTGGGGTTGTCCACTTCTTAGATTTTGGCACTTATTCATAATGATGAACATAGCAAAATTTCAACTTCAGTTTAGAGCCCTTATCAATTCATTTCAATGGATACTCTGAGTCCCCAGAATGACTTTGTTCCACGATAGAATGGCTACAGGATCCATTAATACAACCATTATAATTGCTTCATGTAATTGCATTCCCACATTTTTCTCTCTTTTATGCAAATAGGCTTTGACTATACTCATGGTTTTTATTGGGACCCCATACCATATAGTTCAAGAAAAAAGTATCACTGATATTTGAAGCATTTCTAACCTTGGTTAATACCTTTAGTGTCAGGGAACTTACTGCCCATTTTAGTATGGTTACTATTAGCTGAGAATTGTAAAATATTGACCAAATATTCTTTACATTAAGCCAAAATATCTTGCTTCATATATGCTCCCATTTTTTCTGCTTATTTTCTTAAATCCAGGGCAGTGTTCCTTCAACTGCATGCATCAAAATCATCTGGAATGTAAAATACAGATTACTGTACCCCACCCTATAATCTGTGATTTGGCAGGTCTGAGATAGACCAGAAACTGTATTTTGAACACATTCTTACACATGTACATGTGAGTGTGTGTGTGTGTGTGTGTGTGTGTGTGTGTGTGTGTGTATGTGTCTATAAGACTCTTCTGCATTCATTTGTAGACTAATTCTATGGCCAGAGTACAGTTTAGTGTAGGTGTAATGATTGTAAGTGTTAGGTAATTTGTTTGAGAGGACCATGGAATGGTTACCAAGAAACCAACTTATTGATCAGATAGTAACAATGAAATGGCACTGAGAGACAAAGAAATGATGAGAAATTCACGCTGGGCCTATTGTGTCAAACCTACATTTAAATGGAGTTGTTTCCTGAATATTGATGTAACTGGGAGACCCACAGTACAATAGGAATAGGGATGGCTTAAAGGAAATGTTACCAGTTGAGGTAATAAAAGATCCTCTGTTCTCTTTCAGGTTTGGCTAGAGCTAATTGATTATACTTAATATTAAAGAAAAAATAACATCATCAATGAATAGAAGCATATAAGAATAGTCATACTATATCAACAAAAGATCAGTACCAGAAAATACTTTTAAAGCCAAAATTGTGGATGGATGTGAAATGAAATTTTAGTAGATATATTAAGTAAACTAGTAGGAAAGCATATCTAATAGTTACATGCAGTGCACAAGTCCTTGTTACGATAAAGAAAGCAGATCAATGAATGTCATTAGAAGTATAAGGAGTCTCAAGCTATTCTAAGGCCTGAAGAAGAGTGAGTTATATATCTAATAAAATTGTAACAATTAGGACTTTGGTTAAATACTTTCAATTTCCATAAATTAAGCTATGATATACTCAGGAACTTAAAACACTAGATGATATCAGTTCTCACTGGTCTAAGAACTGTCTTCATCACAGGAAACCCATAATATCATAAAAATATGCCTTTTTTCTCTTGCCTTATAACTTTTCTTTTTTGCCTTTGATGTATTATGGTTCCCCAAATGTCTTACTGCCTATGTTCTTTTTGTGTCTTCACCTTACAAAAATTAGGAAATCCAGCCCTAGCTGAAGAATTTAGAACACTGATATTACCTAATAACATTTGCTGCCCATGGAAATTTAGCCCCAAAATGATATATTAGGGTTCCTGAAGCAGTATTCAAATTCAGCTCCAGACCTGAGAGTGGTTTGTCTGGCCGACTCATAGTAACATCCACAGCTAGTTGGTTTTCTGTCACATAAATCTAATACTAAAAATAACTTTAAATATATTACAATAATCTTCTAATTAAGAAACCACCTATTAACTTTGATTATATTGATAAACTGATGAGATGAATACAAATTAAAACATTAATATAATTGATTAAATGAGCTGCCCCAACTTTACTTTGGCGTTATTTAAAATCTAATTGCTGCATTACAATTTCAATATTAGTTTTGGACATTTTATCATATGGTTTATTGCCCATGAGCAGTTTCTATGAGCTTGTAATTTGAGCTTTTCATGTTTCTTGGATGTAGAAAAATCAATTATAATGATGCTAATATTTTGAAACCCAACAAAAGTTTTGCCTTTTTTTTCTGGTAAGTTCCTCATAGAAATATATGGTATGAAATGAAGACATAAACAAGCTTGTTATATATGCTCAAAAGTTTTTTTTTAACTGCTTTTTCAAGCTGGTTAATCAGAGATCAGTTCATCAAAAGACCATATTTCTCACATGATCTTTCAATATGTTTAGCATGGTGTCTTTATGTAGATGTGTAAACCCTGCTCCACAGTCTACTTCTAAATCTCTCCTTAAGTCTAATGTTCTGAATTGTCCCATAGTACATTTACAGTGGAATAGAGGAGGTCCTACTCTCATCCTTAAATTCATTAAAGTCTACTTTGGGTTTGATGTACCAGAAGTTTTCACTGGATACCCCTTTGGCTGAGAACAGACAAAATTGTTTTCAGGGTGGTAAACTGCACCTGTCTGCTCATATTGTCTTTGCCAGGAGCCCTGGATTAGTTTACAGTCCAGTAACTAAGGGTGTTAACATGGACTGTAGTCATCAGCTTATGGACACTTTCCTTGTAGGTGTCCACTCTGATGAGCTGGCAGTGGAGCCACAGTCGGTTTGGCCAGCAAATATTCTTATTAATCTAACTTCTTAGAAGATGGATAATGGAAAGTACCCAACATCTCATCCCAGTCCTAAATTCAGAATGTGGTCACCCTCAAGGCCCCATGGGCATGTCAAATTCTGCTACCTGTGAGAAACAGTTGGAATCTGGACCACTACATGATTGTTTAAGTGAGCATCTCCTTATTAGGACAACCACATGCTAGATTTTACAAGCTAGTAAATCCTAAACCCAAGACCTTTTCTGTTTCTTTGAAACACTGTGTACATCAAAATGATGACAGAATAGAAAAACGGAAAGAGAAATCTAACAACTTGTTTCTGCAGTAATTCTGTTTTTAAAAAGGGAGTCTTGACAAAACCTGAGCCTTGTTAAGGTAAAAGAAAAAAAAAAGGAAAATGACAAAGCAATCACTTACAGAAAGCCTGAATAGGATTTTCACTCTCTTTGTAAAGAACCCGACACGAATGTATGCTAAGGATCAAAAGTATGAAGTGTTCAGGAAACAAGTGCACAATGCAGCTTAGCAAAGGGGCTAAGGCAGAAAGGCATGAAAAGGAGCAGAGGGACAGTGGGGTAGAGGGCACAGGGCACTGTAGTCTTGTACATGCAGATTCTCCTCAGCCTCTGAAGCACCAGACTTGTGGGGGCGGTCCCACACACAGAAGTCATAGTGGGCTTTATATGAAATGACTGGAAATGCTGTTTTATATTTTATTCTTCTTGTAATGAAATAAAGGATGTTTCCTTGTCACCACAGAAAACTTATTCAGAGGAGCACACAAGATGTCTTGGACTCAGGAATAAGTTGCAACTCTTGTCTTTCTACTTTCTTACCTTTGTCTCTCAATCAATCTCCATCTCCCTTGTCCCTTGATGTTGCCTCTGAAGTCTGTCTCCTCACAGTGGTTTGCAACTTGAGGATAATATTTGATAACCATTCCTTTGTATATAGTCTTGTATTAGGTTAGAACCTTCTTATTTAGACAAAAGTGGGAGATGTAGTGGGTAGCCATTTCAGCTTTGATCTGGAAGTTCCAACCCCCATTGAGGCTTCGGTAGCTGTCACAACTGCAAGGTGGGGCCAAGAGAGGACCCTGAAGACCCAAGATTCAGATGCGCCTGCTCTCTTGGTTCCTGGACCCTGGACGCTGGAGGTAGACTAAGCAGAGTTCTCCAGAGAACACTGTTGGACTGCGCTACACCTTTCCCAGACCCTGTAGCATATCCCTTCACTTGTAAGTTACCCCACAAAATAAACCTCCCTTTTAACTACGTGGAGTGGCCTTAATAATTTCACCAATACTCAATCTCAATCCTATCTCAAAATTTCACCTCAACTCAACCCCATCAAAACCCAACCCAAAACCTCAATCACTAGCTGAGGGAGTTTTAACAAATAGTCGGATCCCTGTTGACCTTTCTAATTTTTAAGAGGTGATATTCTAGTAGCATATGATTTTGGAAACCATTGGGAACAGGTAGATTTGGGCAGCGGGTGGTGGGCAGGCAGTGAGAAAACTCTCAGCAATTAAGAACAATTGCTGCTCTTTCCAGGAACATAGGTTTGATTTCTAGGTTGCAGTTTGCAACCACCTGTAACTCTAGTTCCATGTAACTGATACCCTCCCATGACATCTGCAGATGTCTACACACATTTTATGCACATATATGTACTCACTCATACACATAAAATAAATACTTTTTTTTTAAAAAAAGATTAAGTATATTGTGAATCAGGGACAACAAACTCCTTAAAAGATAAGGTAGTAAGTATTTTAAGCTTTCTAAACTATAAAATATTTATCTCAACTACTCAGTTCTGCCACACACACACACACACACACACACACACACACACACAAAATAAACATTTTCTTTTAAAAAAGATTAAGTACATTGTGAATCAGGGGCAGCAAACTTCTTAAAATACAAGGTAGTAAATATTTTAGGCTTTCTAAACTATAAAATATTTATCTCAACTACTCAGTTCTGGCACAGGACCATGAAAGCATGCATGGGCATATATGCAGATAAGTGTTTTATGAAGTAGACACCAGACACATTCTGATGTCCTTTTAAAGTGTTCTTTCTAAATATTAGACAAAGGTTTCCTCCATATGGTTTAATATTAGTGGCTAACTCATTCAGTATGGATTGTTATTAGCTATAAATATCCTATCCTTGACAGTTTAAGATAGTTTGTTTAGCCTCCTTTTTTTATAGGCAAATAAAAATGTTGCCTAGTGAGGTTAAATCAACTTAACCAAACAACAAGAAGATGCAGAGGTAAGGAGGGGATTTACACATGTGTCTCTACATTCAACTTTTATTTTGAGTTAACTGCATTTCTAATGAAAGGGTTGCTTTGTGCTATCAAGTGCAGGTCTAGAGTTGAAAGCCAGTAACATGGGTGACCATGGACACGCCATGAATTGTCTTTGCACCTTAGCTTTGTCCTTATTAAATCATGGTTCTCTTTCACAATTTAGTGTTGTTAAGTCAGAGAACCAATGTATGTGGAGGAGCATTATAAAGACTATTATGATCATTTGACTTTATTTTACTAATAATCAAATTGCCATGTAATTGTATATCTTTATTGGGTCCAAACTGCTGTTTTGATTTTGTAGTAGAAAGATAAAATGAGCTAATTAATACATCTATCACTTCATTTACATAAAATTTAACAATGAGAACATTAAAATAAATAGTTTTGAACTTCACAGTACATTATGAATGGTGATCACACTGTTGTGCACTGTACCCCTAAAACTGATCCTTCCTGCCAAGTAGAGATACGCTGTCTTACTTACTTTCTATTGCCATGATAAGACACCATGACCAAGGCAACTTATAAAGAGTTTATTCTGAGCTTACAGTTTCAGGAGGTGAGAGTCTGTGCCTATCATGGCAGGAAACATGGCAGCAGGCAGGCATGGCCCTGGAGCAGTAGCTCAGAGGTAAAGTCCTGATCTTCAAGCAAGGGGCAGAGAGGGCACACTAAGAATGGCATAGGCTTTGTAAAACCAAAGCCAAACCCCAGGTACACACCTTTTCCCACAAGGCCACACCTGCTAAACTTTTCCCTAAACAGTCCAATGGCTGGGGCTCAAGTATTTAAATATATGAGCCTATGGGGGCCATTCTCATTCAAACCACTATATACACACTTTTCCAGGGTTACCTCTGTGTCAATCCCAATAGTAAACCAGGGATAGCCATCATTGTCCTGTATGAGCCTAGGAACTTTGCTTTTCTAGGTTCTTTTATGTTTGACATACATAAAAGCAACAGCATGTGCTTCTTGTATTTTTGTCCTTTGCTAATATCATGAAGTGTAATATCCTCCAGGGTTTTTCATGATTCCCCAACTGAAAGAATTTCCTTTCCTTTAAATGCTCTATACCATTCTATTGTGTCTACAAGTATGTTTTTTTTCTTTTCTCTTTATTGATTAGTTAAATGACACTGGTTACATTCCTACATTCCTACTTTAGATGTTGTTAATAATAATAAAATAAAACTGAGAGAACAGACAATTTTCTAACACATAGATAGCAATTCATTTTTTTGTATAGCCTAAGATGGGATTATTACTGCATCTATGAATTCTAGTTTTCATTTTATTTTTGAGGAATGATTCTTCTGATATCCAGCAAAGCTATCTAAGTCACAACATGACCTCTACTGCTAGGGGTCATTTCGCACACGATCCCTGACACTGTCTTTCATCTTTTTGATTATAACCACTCAAGAAGATATAAAGTAATACCTTATTATTTTAGTTTATGCTCCCTGACAATTGAGCATTTTTCATTGACACATTTGTTATTTACATCTCCTTTTGAGAAATATCTATTTCAGTCTTCTGCCCATTGCTAATAAGGTTATTTTATTTGTTAATATTCTTATATCTTTCCAATTTTATCTTTATCTTCAAAAATTCAATTTTATCTTTATCTTGATGTATATCTTCAAATATTTTCTATAAGTTCATTGGTTGTTCCATTTGATTTGTAAAGTATATTCTTTGCTGTGAGGAATGTTTTGTGCAATTCCATTTACCTAGTTTCTCTAATGTGGTACTATATTATCTTTGTATCTACATCTGTCTCTGTGTGTGTGTGGTGTGTGTGTGTGTGTGTGTGTGTGTGTGTGTGTGTGTGTACATGTGCACATATAAGTTTATAATCCAGTTTAAATTGATTTGGGTACATGTTGTGTCTAATGAGTCCAGTTTTGTTCTTTTGCAGGTGGATATTCTCTATCATCACTTATCAGAGAAATAGATTTTTTTGTGATATCTGTTCTTAGCATAATTTTCAGCAGCAGTTGACAAGACAGGTTTATGTCTGGATGTTCTGTCATGTTCTATTGGCCCAGGTGTCTGTTTATTATATTATATTGCATTGTTTTAGCTTCTCTACATTGGCAGGGTATTTTCAAATTAGTCAGTATGATGCCTTTAACTTTGCTTTCTACTGGGTCTTTCTGGCTATTAGGGGACTTTGGTTACTGTCTTAGTTAGGGTTTTTATTGCTATGAAGAGACCCTATTACCACACCAACTCTTATAAAGAAAAACATTTAATTGGGGTGACTCACTTACAGTTTCAGAGGTTCACTCTGTTATCATCATAGGGAGGAGTATGGCAGCATCCAGGTAGACATGGTGCTGGAGGAATAGCTGAGAGTCCTACATCTTGCAGGCAACAGGAAGTTGACTGACACACAGGTCAGTATCCTGGAAAACACAAAGGAAAACACAAAGCCTGCCTTCACATTGACACACTTCCTCCAACAAGCCCACACACACTTTAACAAGCCAGACCTCCTAATAGTGCCACTCCTATGATATTATGGGGGCCAATTAAATTCAGACTACCACAGTTATGTCTGTGTTTTAGGATTGGTTTCCAGTTCTGTAAATAAATGACACTGAAATTTTATATGAAATCATTGAATCTGTAAATTTATTTGTGTGATATGGAATATTCAGAATATTAATCCTAATTAGAGAGAATGTTATTTTTATTTATTTGTGTTACTATGAAGTTATTTTATTATGGTATTCTGCACACTAGTCCTCAGCAACTTGTCCTATTTGCTGTTAAGTATTTTCTGTGGGTAGAGTAAGGGGCATAGTTTTACTTATATAATTTTTGATAATGTGTTTACTATATAAAATGATACAATTTATTAAAAATTGATGTTACTATTTGTAGCTTTAATTTTTTAAACTTTTTTTTCTAGTAGAGTAATTATTATTTTTTATGAGACCATACTGTTAACAAATGAGACAGTTTCACTATTGCCTTTCCCAGTTGAATGACTCCCATGAATTTATTGACTCTTACATCCTTCCCTGATTTGATACATAAGAAGTAGAACACAATTAGAAACCACAGAGAAATCTGAAAATACTGAGCTACAGAATGGATGGCCATAAGTTTGTTTGTTCTGTCAGAGGACGTTTTTCCTAAATTCAGCCAGTTACTTCCAATGTAGAACTAAAAGAGATGAGGATCAAATAAGATTAGACTCCTTCATAACAATCTCATGATACTGTCACGTTAAACCAGACCAACTTCCTCTGATCATCTGCTCTTTCAACATAACTATGATATATTCCTGAGAACTGAGACTGCAGTTTGGGTGTTGATGGTTATTATATTAATGGAACATAATTAACCTCTCCTCTGTTCTGTGCTTTAATATAATTATGAAAGAGAAATAAAGAAACACCATAATAATTGTTCTTTGGGCATCAGGCTTTACTAGCTCTCATATGGCTCTGTGCAAATGCTAATTACAATTATGTCACAATAATGAGTGAATGGCTTAATGGTAACATATGCCTGCTAATTTGGTTTGTTATTTGTGGTGGCTGACTGAGGCCTACAATCAAAGGCAGTGGAAGAGAGGGGGGGATGTTCAGTAGATCAACATTCTATACTTTGTTGAATGAGGCAGCCTTTGAGTTCATTTTAAAATTATTTGGCCTTACATTCAATTAAAAGAATGTTGATTAGTGAACCAGAGCCCTATCACTTAATTGAATGTGTGTGCAAATACATTAATTTTAAGTCCTCTGTTTACATTTGTTCTGATTATAGCAATAGTTAAAGCTCAATGTAAAATATGTAACAATGTAGAAATGTTCAGAAAACAAGAGACCAGAAGCCGTGGTCATGTGATTTGTACCTCTGTACTCTTTTTGTTATAAAACTGCTTATTTTCTGAGTTACAGACCATTGGTGACTGTCCATTTAGAGAGAGAGATGGACCAAGTGCTGAACTAGTTGACGCCCTAGACTGTCTTCCTCATACTCTCAGACATTCAGCTTCTGGAAGGCATGAGCACCACTGGCTGCCATCCCTGGTTTGTATTCAAGGTGTCCTTTATTAATATGGAATAAAACACTTGAAGGTCAAATTGGGAATAAAATCAACTCCTTCTATTTATACAAATTATTGAGAAACTCATTATGCCTGAAATGTTCACTGTGTTCCTCCCTCAAGTCTCAGCCCTGCTCTTGGTGAGCTGAGTGTCTAAGTGACATGACCCCTATGCTTTGCTTCTGATCTGAAAACCACAGGCTGGAGTGCAGGTTCTCAGTGGTGAGGGATTCTGTAGTATCACCTACATGAAGATCATAGCAATAGTCCAGTGCACAGAAATTGATACCAAGTCTCCCCTCTCCTCTCAACTGCCAATACACTTCCCCATTCATACTGCTGCCATATTTTGTGAAGTTTCCCGTTATAAATATCATTACCAATTTACATTAATATAGTCAGGGATATAAATATCCTAATACTGATTTTAATATAAACATTTCAGAAGCAGGCCTCTGAAGAACAACCCAGTGGTATCCCCCAGGAAGAGAATTTAGTGTGTATCTCATCTGTCAGACAGACATTCTGTCTACCTCCCAGAGTATTTGTGTAGGAGATCCATGGGGTTGCCATCAGAGTGGTGTATTTAAGAGTGCTGGATTCTTTCATGGTTTGTTGACTGTTTAGCAATTGCTAATGATATATGTGAGATTATTAACATGCAGTTTCAATGTAAGTAAGTGTATATTGAAAACATCAATTATCATTAATACCCCATAAGAAGTACTATTCAGAACTTCAAAGTTGTTCATACGTGGGGTTACTATGACAACAGAAGAGCTTATACATTTTAAGTTCCTGCTTTAATTTTCTTTAAACTACTTTGTCTCTGCATCAGTGGCAACCTCTGTGTAGAGCAAAGATCGTGATTTAATGGTCATTATGAAGTTGTTAAACATTCTCATTTGTTTTGGGGAACACTGACTCTGGTTTTCTTTGGGTATGCTACTGAACTTTGCTAAGCTCCTTTAAAGCAGACTGTATTTGCAAGTGAGAGGAGTATGTATGATCTTCTATTGCCATTTATCACCCAGAAATAATGGGGAATATTACAATTCAAAATTTAAGGCCAAATGTAACTCAAGCATGAGCTGACTAATGGCTTTCTTGAACTAAAGAAGTGTAATGTTTTTGCCTTCAACCAAACAGTCATTTAAAAGTATAAAAAGCTATTTAATAGCTACAGATCATCTTCTAGAAAAAACATTCAACCTGTAATGCAAAATGAGCCAAAGAAATGGGTTGTTGACTTGTTAAAGAAAATAACCTTTGTCACAGGTTTTTCTTATAAATCATGAATATCAAGGTCACATTGATAGTGGACTAGAAATTTGTATCTAAGGAAATCTATGTTATAAATAGCAACTATTCATAAATTAACCCTGAAGCCATATAAAACATTGAATATTTTCTTGAGAAGAATAAAAAAGAGTCTGGGAAAAAGGGGAACAGGAATGTTAAGTAGAGGCAGAAAACAGCCTATACATTTTTCAGCTTTATATTGTATTTCCTTTGCTTTATGACTATAACCCAAGCAGTGTTGACACTTCTTGGATGACAAAGGGCCTAAAACTGTTTAGCTCAGGGGCCTAAGGTAAACCAAAATACTACTAATCCAAAAAATAAAAGTAAAAATGAACAACAAAATGATTCCTAATAACACTCTGCTCTACTCATAGATGAATGTTTTGCTCAGCCATCATCAGAGAAGCTTCCCCCTGCAGCAGATACAAACAAATACAGAGACCCACAGCCAAACATTATGCAGAAAATGAGAGCCCTTAGTGAGATATCATAATCAAATCTCTCTGCTCAGAGCTCAGGGGACCCTGGAAAAGAGGAGATGGAAAGATTCCTTTGCTAATACATTATGGCTTCCAGTGGAGATTTTAGAGATGCCTGGGTGTGCAAATGAGTTGGTCTCTGCATCTATATCTTTCATGTGCATTATATTAGGCCCTTTCTTTCTATTTGTTTGTTTTGTCTTATTGTGATGTATTAGTTTTTGTTTTACCTTATTTTATTTTATTATTATCCTTTAAAAGCCTGTTTGTTTTCTAATGAGAGACAGATACGGGGTGTATCTGCATGAGTGAGTGGATGGAGAAGAATTGGGGGGGGATGGGAAATAGTACACAGGATATATTATCTGAGGAAAAAAAAACATTTTCACTAAAAGGAAACAGAGAGAGAGAGAGAGAGAGAGAGAGAGAGAGAGAGAGAGAGAGAGAGAGAGAGACTATAACCCAATTATCGATGAGTTGTGTGGGTGACAAAGGAGGAAGCTATTCCCATGGAACAGCAAGCTCTTGTCTGTATATAGAATGGTGATGAACATGAGGAGTCTGGTGAAGTCATCTATCTCTTAGTTTCTTTATCATATTTTTTGCAAAAAAAAAAAAGAGAAAACCACATACTTTAATGTAAGTAATGATAAAATAGTATTCCTACTTTTCAGAAAAAGAATAATTAATCTTGCTGGGGTGGTAACAACTGTGATAAGGATGAAACAACTAAAAATAGAAATCAATACAATTTCCACTAAAGGTTTGCTCTCTAGTCTTCTTGAGTAGGAACATGGCTTAATACTGCTTATCTACTTTAAAAAAAATGTTCAATTTAACATAAGAGAAAAGTTTATATTTTCTCAGACTAAAAAAAAAAATCTGGAATAACCTAACACATGGTGGCCCTCTTGTTGACTTTTAAATTGTATCCAGTAAGCACATGGTTGATACCTATAGTTTCTGTGAGCTTAATGTCACAGGTGATATGAGTGTGTTTGTGGATGAAAATGTGATTGTGTGGATTTTAAAATTTAACTGAGGGCAGGCTGAGGACAAGATAAGAGGGCAAAGTGGGAGAAAGAGAGAAAATGAACTCATTAAGTCATATCTGTTTAGTGGTAGGGAGATGGCTCAGTGAGTAAAGTACTTGCCTAAGAAGCATGAGGACCTGAGTCTGGATCCCAAGCACCTATATGGAAATCAGGCACCATGTTGCATGTTATCAACTCCCATGCTTGTTGGGGAGACAGCAGGATTCCTGGGGCTTACTGACCAGCCAGTCTCACTAAATCAGAAACCTGCAGGCTCAGTGAAAGACTTTCCCAAAGAACTAAGATGGAGAGTGAGAAGAAGCCACCCAATCTTCACTTCTGAGCTCCATGTGCATGTACATACACTTGTGTGCACCCACATACACATATGAACACATATGAACATAAATAAGTACATACTCCAAACACAAATATAAACACATGATATTCTTTACAAAGAACTATGAATAGAAAGAGCTCGGAGTGCTAAAGATCGGAGGGTATCTATTTGAATAACTTGGATGTATATTTTTCAATGAGTGTTTCAACAACTGAGTCTATATAAGGATATGGTTCATTTCAAATTAGTGGACTTTGTGGATTTATTGCCAGTCAGAGTTTGTCTTTCATTGTTCTGACACCATCTTTTTCAGGTTACATACAATTTTTTTCACAAATAAGTACAATACTATTGAAGTCTGTGAGATGTGGCCTATTGTTTCTATAGAAATTAGGCCATCCGTAGCCATTCTCCCTTGACTAAAATGTCTACTTTATAGGTTTATCTTAATGCTGATCATTTGCACAGTGTGATACAAACTCTCTTGGTGATTGGTTTACTCGCTATACTTTCCATTCAGGTATAGATACAAATAATGTATGACAAGAATTACACTCCAGTACTTAAAATGCTTCATGGGAAGCAAGGGATGAGGGGCGGGGAGAATCTTTGTATGTATATAGTGTTTTATATTTTCCCTATGCTTCAGATTTCATTTTCCTTGAAATTTGGGAAGATGACACTAGAGAGGCCAACTATGGAAAAAATTAGGATTTGATTTAGTCTAACAATGGTAAGCCTTACTTGCAGACTGAAGGGCTCAGAACACATGCATTACTTACAGGAACGTGGCTAACTTGAGAGGCTCAGAAGCTAGGTGCAGTCACAAGGCTGCCTTTGACATATATAGCAATCATAACATTCAGTAAATTAGTCTGACCTGTCACTATCCACTCTTCTGACCGTTCCAGACTGTCAGCATCCCAGTCTCCTCCAAGCATCTCTAATCCTCCAATTGTATGTAGTTTCCTAAACTGAGCTCTGGGTGACAGTCTGTGTAAATAATTCCCCTGTTGTACACCAGAACCTTTTCTGTTTGCCCACTTATTGAAATTGTCTTTAAGATTTACTTTAAGAAACATTTTCTTCCGTTACTATTTCTTCTAGCTTCCATCTTGACTAGATCCCTCTGGTCTTTAGCACTCTGAGCTCTTTCTATTCATAGTTCTTTGTAAAGAATATCATAAAGATTTAAAAGTTTCTCTGCTCCTCAAATTAATTGGTTATACTTAAGAAACTGAAAACATGACATTGCATGCCTTTTGTGAATTTATATTTGTAATTATCATAACATCTGGTATCATTTCTGTCAAAGAGTTGATAGTTGGCACATTTGATTGGATCCATTTGATGAGAGAGGATGCACACCAGAGGAATGTAATATGTGGGTATTGTCTTAGGTTCCCAGGTTTAGTAATCTGTCTTCTTTTACTAATATGCATTGTCTTTGTCTGGGTAGCTTAATAAAGAAGAGCCTACTCACAGTCTGGTGTTTCAGTGGCATGACACTGCCTGGCCTTACCATTGCTGATGACTTTTGGGAAAGATTGTAACATAATGGTGGAGGCATATGTGAGAGGAAAATGCTATGGTTAACAGAAAGAAGCTGAAGAGACATGATTGCAGCCAGAGAGAACTTAGGGTTCCAGCTAACTCTCTCTCTGAATTCCTTCTTAGTTTAGTACCCCAGTGACCTCCCAATAATACTACTTCTTAAATGGTTACAACCCCTCAATATCACCACGAGGCTTAAGCATACTTTCTGAGGCCCAAAGTGACAGATGTACGCCATGCCCAAGAGACAAAATGTGGGATGGGTTGGAAATGTAAATAAATGCAGATTTATTACTCTTCTGAAGGACTCAGAAAAACAAAGAGAC